>NC_067430.1:18012500-18312500 GCF_009764475.1 Pristis pectinata
ATAGAATGTGTTAACTGGATGACACTATGAATGTATAGTGTTACGAACCAGCAACAAAAGAAATGCACCGAGTCATGATTCAGTGTTAAAAACTACTTTATTAATAACTACTTACGATAATAAGAAAAATAAAAGTAAAAATGTTAGGATGTTAGAAGTAAAAATGTTAAACCTTAAAAATTAACCCCAAAACTAGACGCGTAGTGTGTGTGTGGCAAATTCCCAAACTCCAAGTCCAGGAATGGTTCTTAAAGTTCAGTTCAGTAAGCCGTAAAGTGAAACATGAGCAAAGGCTTCTTCAACAACCACCGTTGACTGAAGATAAGACATAGATGTAGAGAGAAAATAGAGATATTACGAAATCCAAATGTTCCACGAATGGAACCCAAACTACCCCTCAGTGTCTACTTAGCAGTGACTACTCCACCGCATCTGCCTCACCCCGAAAGGCTCTCAAATCGTGGCCGTCCACACAAATACCTGTTTCCTTCTACAGGTCAACAACAAAGTGAACTCCACTGCTTCATTCCAAAGTATCTGCCACCCCAAAAAGCATCTGAGACGTGGCCGTCCACACAAATACCTGTTTCCCTCTACAGGTTAATGACAAAGTGGACTCCACCGGATTACTCCAAAAATCCATACGTGGATTGTAGTGACAGGCACAGTTACTGTTTTCCATCCATCGATAGAGACTAGCAAGCTGGTGTCTCTCTCTCTCTCCTCTCTCTCTCCTCTGACTGACTGCTCGAAAGACGTCATTACGTCCTTTATCTTCTGTTGATGTAAGCACGCCACACACAAACATACATGCCACTATGCTCTATCTTAAAGGGACATTCACCAATAGTAACCTAGTTTGTAACAATAGATTTGACAACATTATGAATGTATAGACTGGACGACACAATGAATGTAAAGAAAGCCGTGTACTGTTTTGTATTTATTGTATATAATTTCTTATGAATAAAGTTTATTTTTTAAACAAAAAAAGTGGGGGCACATTGATAGAGAACTCTTGTTTTGTGGATGTTAGCTCATATGGTTCACAGAATGAGTTGATGTTGATTGGAGCTTAGCCTCTAAACATGTGGCACACAGAAGCATTATCTGCACACCTCATTGCAGTGACTGAAGTTGGGGTTCTGGGACCCTGGTCCTGTAGTGGAGGTGCAAGATTGAGATTGTTTTTGGAAAAGACAAAATGAGCAGCATCCAGTGGATTGTGTAAGAGATTAAGAATTTACTATGTTCAAGATTCTACTGAACAACAGACGGTAGGTGATGAATCACACAAAGCCCCTGGTCTCTGGAGCCCCTCAGGAACGGATGGCGTTGTCTTCAGTCTTCCCACATGGTTATTAAGCTTTTGTGAACCTTTCTTCCACGTACTTTGCTTTGTCCAATCCTCAAGGGCAATTTAGTCGGTTTTCATATTTGGTTCTTGACAGCATCGACTTTTGTGGTTCTGGTGGTTAAAAATGCAGCAACCAGATGACCTTTTTTCTCCACTCAGGTCAGACTTTATGGTGGTTTGGTCTTTGTTTATGATTATCACCCACAGATTATCCACGCCAATTCCTCGTCCATTCTTCCTGCAGATCTCCGGTCTCTTGAACCAACAGTTTATACCTCTTCCCTCTGTTAATTTAATGACCATACAAAATTTGTTCTGACCTGTCTTTGTTTGCAGTCATTTTAAATAACAGAGAACTGATTGCACTAAGAGTCACTGCATAGAAATAGCCACTTCAACCAAGAATCATTTACATCTCCTCTCAGTTCCGCAACATCTCTTCAGGAATTACAAAACCAAAGGTTCTTATCACAGTAACAGAACCAGCACAAATGTGGTTTACATATTGGTTACATGGTTTTTTAACCCTTAATTTACTTAGCTAAGCTTCCCATCATGTTGTAGATTTACAATTTTACAGTAATTCATGAATAAGAGATGAAGAGGGATAAAAATAAAAGATGCTGGAAACACTAGCTGGTCAGGCAGCACCTATGGAAAGATTTCCAAACCAGAAACATTAACTGTTTCTCTTTCCACAGGTGCTGCATGACCAGCTGAGTGTTCCCAGCATTTTCTGTTTTTATATCAGATTTACAGCATTTGCAGTTTTTTAAAATCATTTTCAGAGATAAAGAGGGGTCTTTTTGACGACAAAAGTGAAACAGGTTGAAGTTTCCCAATTGTCTTGTGGATTATCTCCACTCCATCAGGAAGCCTTTTGAAGGTGAGGTGCAACATTGCAGAGAGAAATATTTAGAAAAGTGTTGGGATGAAAGCATAGTCATGGTTAACACAGGTCTGCATTGAGATTGGGTCTTTCAGTTAAGATCACAGCTAGCATGCCATCATTTAGCAAATGTAAGCTGGAAACAAATTGCTACAGGCAGCCAAATTTCATAGTCTCTCTCAATTGATAGAGTCAAAGGCTTTTCCAATTATATAGGGCCTTGGTGAGACCACAACTGAAATATTGTATATGGTTTTGGTCTCCTTAACTACGAAAGGATGTATTCACTACACTGGTTCTGGGAATGTTGGGTTTGCTGTATGAGGAGAGATTGGGTAGTCGAGGCCTGAAATTCATTGAAAATTCTTATAGGGCTTGACAAGCTGGCTGCAGGAAGGATGTTTTCCATGGCTGAGGAATCTAGAAGCAAGGGTCCAGTCTCAAAATAAGTGGTAGATATTTAGGATTGAGATGAGGGGAAATTTCTTCACGCAGAGGGTGGTGAATCTATCCCAGAGGGCTGTGCAGACTCTGTCATTGAGTTCAGTTAAATCAGAAATTGATAGATTTCCCAATATTAAGTGAATTAAGGAATATGGGAATTGTACAGGAAAATGTTATTGAGATAGAAGACCCTTTTTATGATCTTGATGAATAGTGGAGCAGGCTCAAAGAGCCCTGTGGCCCACTCATAGTTTTTTCCTTATGTTCTTGGCAGTGTTGTATGGTGAAGATTATGGCCATTGTGCTTCCAGATGGATAGAATCCAAACTGCAATTTGAAGAGCAGTTCTTCAACCACTGGGATACAGGATTTCCCAGTGTGAAAATGAAGTTTGTCTCAACAATTTGAAGACTGCTCAGGGCTCCCTTCGACAAATGCTGACGTAGATAGTTGCACCTGCACAGATAGACAACTGACAATCAAGTCAGGACGGTTTATCTGCACGGTGGTTCACCCACCACCTGCCACAGACTCTGTCTGGCAGCCGTATCCTTCACGATTCAGCCAGCTTGGTAAGTGATAGTGCTCCTGAGACACTCTCGTGATAGACCACAAAGACCCCCACCCAGAATATATTTTGTTCCCTTGCTGCCCTCAGTGGTTCTTTCAAGTTTTGTTAAAAGTGATTCATCAGTGTAAGGATGAAGGTAAGTGGTATTCAGTGAGAGGTTTACCTGCTTTTGTTTAACCCAATGCCATGAGACCTCATGGAGCTTAATGGCACCTGGACCCAGCCCATCCCAAGTGTACACCATTGTACAACCCCCTCTGGTGGGTCTGCATTGCTGGTGGGACAAAATTTGTACCGAAATTGGGATGGAGAGTTTTAGACTTTGGCTGAAAGGCATGTTTTATGAGCATAGGCTGTTCCTTGACTCATCTGGGCACAACTGACTCAATTTAGACCCCCACCCCCAAATTTTTATGAGCAGCATTTTGTAGAATCAAATGGACTGTGAGTATCTATGTTGTGTCCAATCTAGTGCCTAGTTTGATGCAGGATAATCTGCCTAGTATAACCCTTACTCATTTAGAAAGGGGATCGTGGGGCGCTGTGCGTTTAAGTGCTTCATGACTGAAGATTAACACATGGCTAATCTTTCATTGGCTTGTGGTTTGAGAAATTCGATCTGGAACATCATATGGGCACCACTGCATGTCAAATATTTATTATATAGAACGTTAATGGAGTGGCATCACTTAATCATGCAATGTCCCCATCAATCACAATCACCTTCCATTGTGTGAAATATGACTCCAACCCACGGTGTGTTTTTCCCCCCTTAATGCCCTTTGATTTCTGTTACACCAATGCCCTTGAGCCACAATCAGTTAAAAACTGCTTGATATCAAGGGCAGTCGTGCCTGCCTTACCTTTGGAAATTTAGCTGTTTGGTTCATTTTGGATCAAGGCTGTTATGAGGCCTAGCACTGAGTGATCCTGGTAAAGCCAAATAGAGCATCAGTGAGCAACTTATTGGTGATTGTTACTTGTTTACATTGTCTATAATCCCTTCTGATTTATGATTGAGAATGAAATGATTGAGACTGATTGAGCAGTATTTAGCCACACTGGATGTGAACTGCTTGTTGTGGATTTTTCTCATGTTTCCCAGTTTGCTGCACACTACTGTATAAGGAAAGTCAGTGATGTTCTGTATTCAGGGGAAAGAGATTTTATTTACTTTTCCTTGAGCAAAAATAATCAGACTAAGAGGCATGCAGATTTGAGAGGATTGCAGGCATCCTTACATGTACGGAAGTGACAGATTTCATTCATATGATGCTTTGGCCTCCCCTTCAGAATGCAGAGCTCCACATGAATTGCAAGGATGATCACACACTTAGCATACAACTTCTGGTCAACTGTAATTGATCAAAACCTTAGCCTACTGTAATGCAAGATAATGTAGACAGCAAGTTGCTGGACATATCAATGGTCTTTGCAAATGAGGAATAGCAATTACAAACAATGACCCAACATTACACGATAATGGTCTGAAGTTAGAAGCAATGAAGAAGGCTCCTTTCCCCTTTGAGGTTTCTTATGGTCAATACCATGGACTTGGATTGTTTACATGATTCTTTTAATCTTAGACAATCTGCATTGCCTGCCATATTGCAGCTTCTGTTCTGCACATAGTGCTGATTTTTGGAAAACAAGGGCTCTCCTCCTTTCTTAAATTCTGATTCCACCCAGGACAGCTGAGTATTAGATCAAACTCTGCACTATTCACTGCCCAATGGTTCGTCATTAACGAAGGACACGGGAGAAATAGCTTCATCATCAGCAGATGTGCTCAAGGATTTCTCAGCATACACAAGAATCACTCACACCAATCAAGTGGATTCATTAAAGATTCTTACTGAGAAGTAATCTTATTAGGTCTACGTATTTGAGATGGAAATGATACACATATAATTGTCAATGACAGAACAAGTTAAGCTCAGAAAGCTTAAATATGTGATTCTCAGCCGTAGCACACAGACTCAGCCATATTAGCACTGCCATGCTATTTGACCAGCTGTCAGGGTGCAACTTTAAGTCTTATTTGATGAACCAGTAAACCATGAGACTTGTTGCTAATCAGTGACCATAGTAAACCAATATTGCCACATAGAATATTATGACAAAAACATAGTGCTTAGTAAAGCTGGTGGCTAAAACCTTGACCTTCAGCCTTGCAAGATGTTGATTTGCAATCTTTGCATTCAACTTTCCAAGTGCAAGGCAAGCATTGCAAACGGACAGCATCCACATTACTGGGTGATAAAAGTTGGAAGACAGAAACAATGAAGATGGCTATTCCAACCTTCTTTGTCCTAACTCCTATCTGTGTTCCAGATGAAGCAGCAGCTTATTACGTTCCTACATGTCTGAGTAGGGAGGTAATAAGCATGGAAAATAACATGTTGCCCTCACTTGCCATTGGGCCACCAGGAGCCTCAACGAGATCACCATCAGGTTCCAATACCTTCATCCTCACAGGGTCAGATACTTCATCATAGTTCATCACAAGTCAAAGTCAAAGAACTGCAGGAGCTGGTAAGCTGAAATAATTTAAAAAAAAACAAAGTGCCGGAAACATGCAGCAGGTAGTGTTTCCTGTGGAAAGAGAAACAGAGTTAACTTTTCAGATTGAAGACCCTGCATCAGTTTGGATCAGGGTCTTTGATCTACAAATTGGTGTACCTTCATTCTGTACCTTTTACCATTTAACAGAAACCTCAATCTAACATATAAACCTAGATTTTTTCCATTTATGTTTTACCATTAGTGATTTCTACTCTTTGAAACCTAAGAATCTGCAAAAATGACATATTTAATAAATTCTCCTTTATGCTGAAACTGTCAATTGTTATACTGTGAGTGGTAGTTCAAAAGTCCAATGGTCACCACTTTAAAATTAAATCATTCTTCTATGCTAGAATTTTATTCTTCTGTTCTTCTGTACCAAAGATTAAAGCCTAAATTCCAGCCCTTATTATTATAAAGAGAAATTAATAGCGATTAATAACATGAGTATGCTTCAAACAATCTGATTAACTCTTCCCATATAGACATAGCTGCATATTTTCAAATAACATATATGTCAGGGGCTTTCCTATATACAGCACATTTATATTTTCTTTTCCTTCTTTTTAGGCTGTCCCTTGGGATCAAGGATTAAGTTTCCTAGGTTCCTTTGTAGCTCTTGAGGCTGAAGTAGAATCTGCAGACACTGCTACAGGTAGGACAGAAAGTACTTGACTGGAGCTGGTAGGTGGGTAGATGGGGAGGCGGTGTGCTCCTTCTGCTATTTATGCAGGATTTCTCTATGCTCTCGATGAATGTGCTCAAGGTTCTCAATGCTATCCAGAATGCACCTTATCCGTTTTCAGTGCCTATGGGTCTGGCATGAGGATTTGAAAACATCCTGTGTCCACCTGGAAATCCCTTGCCATGATGAAGCTCAGAATAGACTGTCTATTTCAGGAGTTGGGTGTTGGGCATGCAAGTGACAAGACCTGCCCTTTGGAACTAACTGAGTGTATTTGGAGGATTTTGTGGGGCAATACCTCTCTAGTGCTTTGAGGCACCTGTGGTAGATCGTCCATGTGTCAGAAGCAATCAGAAGGGCAGGGATCACTGCTGCCCAGTCAAACAGGACTATGAGTTGACCAGGTCAAAGAACAAAACAGTGGGTACACCTTCATCTGGAAGCATAAACTGGGTGAGAAAACCCATCTGCATGGAGTGAGATCTGCTATCAAGAATGAGCTAGTCTGGCATCTCTGTAACTCCCACATGGGGTAAATGAATATCTCATGACCCTCTGACTCAGTTTAACATGGAACCAACAGTTCACTGAAGGTTTACTGGAAAATACCTGGAATGCAGAAATCTAATTGGGAAAGATTGTAAAAGTTAGGCTTATAACTGCTGGAGTGAGAAGGCACTTGATAAAAACATGTAAGACCTGAGGGATCTTGACATGATGTATATGGAGAATATGTTTCCCCTCCAGGAAAACCTATAACTAGAGTCACTGTTCAAAGTAACATTGCCTCTTTTAGACAGGGATGTGGTGAAGAGGTTAGAGTCTTTGGAACTCTCTTTCTCAATGAACAGTGGAAGCAGTGTTTGAATATTTTTAAGGCTGAAGTGGATGGTTTTTTGATAAGTAAAAGGGTGAAAGATTACGAGGGGTAGGTGGGAATATGGAGACAAGAGACTGCAGATGGGATTTGGAGCAAAAACAAACTGCTGGAGGAACTCAGCGGGTCAGGCAAAGGAATAGTCAACGTTTTGGATCGGGACCCTGCATCAGGACTGAGAGTATAAAGGAGAGATAGCCAGTATAAAGACATGAGGGATGAGGCAGGAGCTGGCAAAGGATAGGTGGATCCAGGGTTGATGAGCATACAACCATGTATACCAGCCCACCAGTATAAAGACATGTGGGATGGGCAGGCGCTGGGAGGTGATTGGTGAAGACAACAAAGGGCTGCAGAAAGGAAGATGATATGTGAAACCAGACAAGGGAGGGATGCTGGGCAGCTGGGAACAGTGAGGAGAGGGAAGGGGATAGGGGACCAAGTGGGTTGAGTGTGTGGATGATAGACAGGTGGAACCAGTTGGGGAAGGAGAAAGAAATTTGGCAATGGGGGCTGGGGGGGTTTGGGAAGAAGGGTGTGTGTGAGAGGACTGAGGTGGATCAGAAGTGAGAATGGAACAGAGGCAGTGCAGGTTATATGAAATTGGAGAATGCAATGTTTGTGCTGTTGGGTGGTAGACTACCTACGTGGAATACGTTTGCATTTGACCTCACCCTGGCAGTGGAGGAGGCCAAGGACATACAAGTTGGTGTAGGAGTGGAGAGGGGAGTTGAAATGGCTTGCAACCGGGAGCTCAAGATGGCCATTGTGGACAGAGCGCAGATGCCTGGCAAAGCAGTTGCCCAGTCTGCGCTTGGTCTCACCAATGCAGAGGAGGCCACATCAAGAGCACCGGATGCAATAGACAAAGTTGGAGGAGATGCACGTGAATCTCTGACTCACCTGGAAGGGCCATTTAGGTCCCTGGATGGTGGTGAGGGAGGAGCTGTAGGGACAAGTGCTGCACCTCCTATGGTTGCAGGGAAAAGTGCCTAGGGGTGGTGGTGAGGGGATGAGCAAACCAGAGAGTCACGGAGAGCGTGGTCCCTGTGGAAAGCAGAAAGTGTGGGGAGGGGGCGGGAGGGGAAGATGAGCCGTGCAGGGATTGCATTGTAGCTGACAGAAATAACAAAGAATTATGTGTTGGATTTGGAAGCTGATAGGGTGAAAGGTAAGGACAAAGGGAACTGGGGTGAGAGCAGAAGTGTCGGAAATGGAGGAGATGTGGGTGAGTGCTCCATCAATGACAGTAGAGGGAAAGCCATATTTCCTGAAAAAGGAGGGCATTTCAAATGTCCTGGAATGGAAAGCCTCATCTCAAGATCAGATATGGTGGAGAAAAGGATGGTGTCCTTGCAAGAGACAGGGTGGGAGGAGATGTAGTCCAGGTAGCTGTGGGAGTCAGTGGGTTTATGGTAAGTGTCAGTGGATAGTTTGACTCCTGAGATGGAGACAGAGAGATCCAGAAAGGGAAGAGGGGTGTCAGAAATGGTCCAAATGAATTTGAGGGCAGAGTGGAAATTAGTTGAGAAGTTGATAAAATTGATGAGTTCTACACAAGTGTGAGAGGCAGCGCCAGTGCAGTCATCAATGTAGTGGAGAAAGAGTCGGGGAATAGTGCCAGAGTAGGTTTGGAACAAAGACTGCTCAACATAGCCAATAAAAAGGCAGGCATATCTAGGCCACATATGAGTGCCCATAGCTACACCTCTGATTTGTAGAAAGTAAGAGGAATCAAGAGAAGTTGTTCAGGGTGAGAACAAGTTCGGCCAGGTGAAGGAGAGTGTTAGTAGGGGGAACTGGTTAGATGTGATCTAGAAAGGAAGCTAGAAAGTGATCTAGAAGAAACCTAAGGCCTTCCTGACAGGGAATGGAGATGTACAGGGACTGGATGTCCACGGTGAAGATGAGGTGGTGGGGTCAGGGAATTGGAGGTTGTTAAAATGGTGGAAAGCATGCAAGGTGTCCAGGATGTAGGTAGGAAGGGATTGGACAAGCAGGGACAAGATAGAGTTGAGGGAAGAGTAGATAAATTCAGTGGGGCAAGAGCAGGCAGAAACAATGGTCCTACCAGAGCAGTCCTGTGTGTGGATCTTGGGAAGGAGATAGAACGGGGTTGAAGCACTACCAGGTTGGAGGCTGTGGAGGGATGATGTGATGTGATGGGATGAGATCTGTGATGGTATGGGAGACAGTGACCTGGTGTTTTTTGGTATGGTCATGGTCCAAGGGTAGGTATGTGGAAGTGTCCGAGAGCTGCCACCTAGCCTCTGCAGGGTAGAGGTGGGAGTGTGGAGTTAAGGTTGTAGTCAAATCATCCCTGTTCTGAAGGAATAAAAAGTGACTCAAGGGGCAGAGTAGCATTCTCCTGCTCCTGATTTGTATGTTTTGCACACAGAGGCAAAGGTAAAGAACACACAGTCTATATACATATGTTTTCATCTTCAAAATAATTTTTTTTATTATTGTCACTTGTACCGAAGTACAGTGAAAAGCTTGTCTTATAAACCGATCGTACAGGTCAATTCATTACACAGTGCAGTTACATTGAGTCAGTACAGAGTGCATTGATGTAGTACAGGTAAAAACAATAACAGTACAGAGTAGTGTCACAGCTACAGAGAAAGTGCAGTGCAATAAGGTGCGAGGCTACAACAAGGTAGATCGTGAGGTCATAGTCCATCTCATCATATAAGGGAACTGTTCAATAGTCTTATCACAGTGGGGTAGAAGCTGTCCTTAAGTCTGGTGGTATGTGCCTTCAGGCTCCCATATCTTCTACCCGATGGAAGAGGAGAGAAGAAAAAATGTCCTGGGTGGGTGGGATCTTCGATTATGCTGGCTGTTTCACCAAGACAGCGAGAGGTAAAGACAGAGTCCAAGGAGGGGAGGCTGGTGTCTGTAATGCGCTGGGCTGTGTCCACAACTCTCTGCAGTTTCTTGCAGTCCTGGGCAAAACAGTTGCCGTGCCAAGCTGTGATAATCCAGATAGGATGCTTTCTATGGTGCGTCGGTAGAAGTTGGTGAGAGTCAAAGGGGACAAACTAAATTTCTTTAGCCTCCTGAGGAAGTAGAGGTGCTGGTGAGCTTTCTTGGCCGTGGCTTCTATGTGATTTGACCAGGACAGGCTGTTGGTGATGTTCACTCCCAGGATCTTGAAGCTCTCAACCCTCTTGACCTCAGCACCATTGATGTAGACAGGTGCATGTAAACCGCCCCCTTTCCTGAAGTCAATGACCAGCTCTTTTGTTTTGTTGACATTGAGGGCAAAGTTGTTGTCATGACAGCATTCCACTAAGCTCTCTATCTCCTTCCTGTACTCCAACTCATCGCTGTTTGAGATATGGCCTACAACGGTGGTATCATCTGCAAACTTGTAGATGGAGTTAGAGCAGAATATGGCCACACAGTCATGAGTGTATAGGGAGTAGAGTAGAGGGCTGAGGCCACAGCCTTGTGGGGCACCAGTGTTGAGAATAATTGTGCCGGAGGTATTGCTGCCTATCCTCACTGACCAAGATGGAGATGACAGGGTTAGTGAATGATGAAGATGGAGAAAGTGATTTGGAAGAGGATGTTGATAGGGCTGGGTGTAAAAGGCAGGAAGGAAGTGTTGGGGTTGAAGGGTGTGGGAAAGGAAGTGGTAATGGGAAGGTGGCGCAAAAGCAAGGGAAAGTCGAAAGTCGAGTTTATTGTCATATACACAAGTACACATATGCACAGGTGCAGTGAAAAACTTATTTGTAGCGGCACATTAGCATTAAAGAGACAACATTCACAAGAAAGATGTAAACATAAATTATACAAAATTATGCAAGAAAAGAACACAATTAGAACAAAAAAAGTCCATTGTAGTGCAAGGTGGTCATAGTGTTGTTATTACTGAGGTAGTGATTAGGGTTGTGCCAGGTGGTTCAAGAACTGAATGGTTGAAGGGAAGTAGTTGTTCTTGAACCTGGCTGTGTGGGACTTCAGGCTTCTGTACCTTCTGCCTGATGGTAGCTGCAAGAAGAAGACATGGCCTGGGTGGTGGGGATCTTTGATGATAGATGTTGCCTTCTTGAGGCAGTGCCTCCTGTAGATATTTTCGATGGTGGGGAGGCAGACAGTGAGGGGAGAGATGACTGGGTTGGAGTGTGCACTGCAAAGAAGATTGAATGGCAGGGGTGAGATGCTCCTTGCCAACTCCTTGACTTCCTTTTCCTTTCCCTTTACCCTTGCCTGTACCACTTCTTCCCCACCTTACCTTCTCTCTCTCCCTCTCTCTCTCCCCCACCACCCACACTGTCCCTCCTCTCACTGCTCGTTTTTACCTGTTTCAATTCCGGTAGCTTTGAATGCTGCCGTTTCCTCTGCATCCTGTGATTGGTAGATTTGGGATTTATTATCCACCCACAAACTTTGTAACATGGGAGCTTTGGGTTTGAGTTCTGCTTCCCTATTGGTTAGTGATGCTGCACCTGCCTCTTGTGTTGGTTCTGCTCCTGTGTCCCAGACCGATCTGCTTCCAGGATTACTCGCTGCGCTGCTGTGGTATAACGCGTGAGGAAAGAAAGGCAGAGTGATTAAAGAAAGGAAGGATGAAGGAGGAGGAGGGGTAGGCCAAAGCTCCCCGCCTCAGGAACAGGATGCAAGTAACGGCCTAGTCGGAGGTAATTACAGTCCTTATCACGCTGAGCTTTTGTACGCAGGCTGCTGGAAACGAGGAAGAGCCGGAGCCAGTAGGAGGACGGGCTGATGGAGATGCTGTCACCGTGCAGCGAGTCTCCCTATCACATGCGGAGAGCACTGATAGGAAAGGGATGAGGGAGGTTTACTGACAGGCCGGGCTTTTTGTTAATTTTGAGCAGCTTGCGGTCGCTTTGGATTAAGAGCAAATAAATAAAAAGCTTGAAACAAAGAGCGAGAGTAGGGGAGCAGTCAGGAACATCAGAGATGAAAAATCTAGGGGTAACAGGAAAGACGGGAAGTGATTAGATCAAAGGTGTGAAATGTTGCTGCTTAAGGATACACGATAAGAAATGGCATTAATTATCACAGGAAGGATTCTTTTAGAGTGAAAGGGTCAGTGGTTGATTCTATTGTGAATTCTCAGCAGCGGTATACAGTATATTTGAAAGGCACTCTGTGTTGTAATGCAGCAGTGTCGCTGGGAAGAGGAACTGGGAAGGAGCGGATCCATCACAGGCCCGCTCGCTGCACTCGACTGCCTTCAATATCCTTCACATACAAATCTAATCACCATGTGTCAGCTCTTCTCAGGGCAGTCCGCTGTGGAAAGCTGTTAATATTTTAGACCTAAACTAAAGCACCATGTTATTGGAATCCTGTATACAGCATTATAGGGCTATGTACGTTATTGACCGTACATACAGTTAAAGATAAAAAGTGTTGGAAACATTCAGCTGGTCAGACAGCATCAGTGGGAAGACGGAGCTAACGCTTCAGGTCGACGACGCTTCGTCATTTAAAGTATATATCCATCATAACTAGCACATTGTCCTAAAAATGTATTTAATCTCTTGTGTATGTGACTTTGTATGAGTGTACACAAGTGTGAGGATATGATTGTGAATTTCCATGTGGACAAGGTTGTACATTTGAGAAAATGTATGCATGACTGTGTGTGAATCTGTGAGGAGTGTGTGTGAATGAGAGAATTGCCTAGAAATTGGACAATAGACATTTTCGGTGCGCCCGATGGGCGCTGAATACAGACTTACAACAAATCGGAAATCACAAAAACCGCGAAATTGGAACATTCTTACTTCAAGATGTGATTATTGTGACTTATTCTCCATCGTTGTGATTTAAACCCCGGCCTGTGCGTTCCATAGATGACACTTGATTTCTGGACAGGCAGCAAACCGCGGCCTTCAGGTGCTAATGCACGGGGAGAGGGAGAAGGTGAACGCTTTTTAAGGGATCTCTCGATGGTAAGGTGGAAAACGGGAATGGGAGAGGGTTAACTGCGAATGGATCTCTGGGGCAGACTCCTTTCCCCCAACAGTAACGTCGCTATCACCTCGAGTTCACTAAAGTCTCGATTTTACAGAGGCCTGCAGCCACCAATTCTTTATACCCTTAAAAAAAAGTCATGGAAGGATTTTTTGAATGGGGTGGCACTTTAAATCATTAATGACTTGTTACTTTTGTGGGACATACATATTTTATTTTGTTATTCATGAAGATTATAAGTTATAATCTAAGATATCTTTATTAGTCACACATAAAATGCATCTTTTTGCACAGTGTGTTTGGGGGGGGGGGGGGGGGGAGGCGGGCAGCCGGCAAGTGTCTTTTGATTCAGTTTTGTTATTAACTATTTAAAAAGAGCTGTGCATGTTCATGATGTTGATCACGTGTGGGAAATATGCCGGGCTAAAGAAACCGCATTAGAGTGAATGACAATGGAAGATTTTTTTCATGTGGTGGGGTGGTAGTAGTATTCAGGGTGTCCCTGGCAAGCACATATTCCCCTAGGCATAGCGGCCCTTGAAAAGATGGGGAGCCTCTTTCTTAACAAGAGGTATCCTTCTAGTGAAGGTTATCCTACAATAGGCATGGAAGTCCAAGATTTAGACCCAGTGACTAGGAAGGAACAGCAAAATATTAACAACTCTCCAATTTGGAGAACACACAAGTGATGTTCCAGTAAACCTGCTACCCTTGTCTTTCTTGGTTGTAGAGCTCAAGTGCTTGAGAGATGCTGTTGGAGTAACCTGGACAAGTAACTGCAGTGCACTTTTGTAGATGGAGCACAGTGTGGTCACTGTGCAGCCAGTAGAAGAAGAATGCCAAATGAGCAGCTGCTTTGTTCTGGATAGTCTCAAACCTCTTTAGTGTTGTGGGAGCTCCACCCAAATGGACAATATCCCATCACTCTGCTGACATGTACCTTGTAGATGGTGGAAAGTACTTGGGCTGTAAGGAGGTGGGTCACTTGCCACAGGGTACCTAGCCTTTCACCTGATCTCATTGTCTGTGTTCATGTGGCTGCTGCAGTTTCTGGTTCAATAGTGATCACCAGGATGTTGTTGCTGGAGGAACTTTCTGATGGTAATGTCAATGAATATGAAAGGTGGTTGGTTTGACTTTCCCTTGTTGGAGATAAAATTGCCTGGCACTGTAAACTGTGAATATTACTTGCTACAAAGCAGCTGATGTCTGAATGTTATCCAGGCCTTGCTACATGCAGGTGTGGGCCGTTTTTGCTGAGGTGTTGTGAATAGAATTGAAGATTGTTCACTGGATGAAACGCACATCCCTACTTCTGACCTTGTGAATGAAGGAAGGCAGCTGAAGATGGGTGGGCCTAGGACCCCTAATGGACTCTTGCAGAGATGTCCTGGTGCTCCAGCAACTACAACCACCTTCCTTTGTGCAAGATAAGGCTCCAACTCTTGATAGCCATCAATTTCACTCTACTAGACTTATCCAGCTTCTCCTTGAATACATCTGTACAATTCACCTGAGCAACCTTCAGCTGTAACAAGTTTCACATTTTAACTATGGTTTAAAGAATTCCCTGTTGGATTTATGACCAACCTACATTTATACTGTCTGGGCTGAGCTCTGTCTTATGGAAACATCATCTGTCTTATGAAATCCTTCTTAATGTTAAAGATCTCTGTTAGTTGATTCCTCTTCTTTTTCTTCTCTAGAGAACTGTGGCTCTATAGGTAAGGTCATTGGGAGGAGGGGGAAGGAAAATTCTCTGTGCACACCCTAAGTTGGCAGGATTGTTGAGAGAATGTGGAAACTAATGGTGGTGAGGCCTGGATTGGTAACAGTTGTTTGTGATTGGATTGCCCTGTTAATAACTCAGTCTTTGGTCCTTCCTCTGCAGGAAGAAGTCAATCAGAAGAAATCAACTGAGGTGGTACTATGAGCTCCCCAAATCCAACCACTCCCAGCGATGCCCTCTTCCCAAATCCGACTTCTCAGGAAAACTGGTGTCCCTCAACCTGCGCCTTCTCCCATTCCACTGCCCAACATATCAGTCATCGAGCCAACAATTACAAACGGCATCCCAAGAGAAGAAAGTTCATCCGGCCATCCCCACCTCCCCCTCCCAATACTCCAATTCCCATTGAGCTCCTTGACTTCAGTGAAATCCCACTGCGACACTCCTTCTGGAAACTACTTTTTAATGGATGCATTCTTTTTGGAATTGAGTTCAGCTATGCAATGGAGACAGCCTATGTCACCCCTGTCCTCCTCCAGATGGGTCTACCAGATGAATTGTACGGCATGGTTTGGTTCATCAGTCCCATATTAGGTATGGTACATTCCACTGTATATATCCAGAAGGTACCATATGTAGCTATACAAAGGGTGTCAAAGGTTACAGGGAGAAGGCAGGAGAATGATGTTGAGTGGGAAAAATAAATCAGCCATGATCAATTGGCAGAGCAGACTCGATGAGCTGAATGGCCTAATTCTGCTCCTATGTCTTATGGTCTATACATGGTGGGCCTAGCTCAGCTATTGTGTTGGCCACAGTGCATGTGACTCTTGGAGTTCTGGACCTGTGTACAAAGGAGCAACTTGTGACCTAAAAGGACTTGCGTTTTATAACATCAGGAACTCCCAAAACAATTTATAAAATCACTTGAAGTGTTGTAAGTAACTGTAAATAAATACCACTTAATTGGGACAAACTGAGCCCATCACATGGTCACAAGGAGAGCCGCAGGTCCATTTATTGTCTCTCACACTTTAATTTCTTCATTTATTCTTTCCTGTTTCGTTCAAGTTTCTGCTTGGTTCCAGAGTATTTACACCATAGAACAAGCCATTCGGCCTAACTGGTCAATCCCAATGTTTATGTCCTGCATCAGCCTACTCCCACCTCTTTTCATCTCATCCTATCAGCATACTGTGGTGATCAGGTTCTTGTGGGGGTGATTCACTTCTATCACATTGTGGGGTGATTGTGCAGAAGGTCTCAAGTCTGGTTATTTGTGGTTGCAGGTTTCCTGGTTCAACCAGTGTTGGGTGCCTGGAGTGATGGTTGCTCCTCTCGCTTTGGCCGGCGCAGACCCTTCATACTTGTGCTGGCTATTGGTGAGTTATAGATTGATGACATCTCTGAAGAAAATTTCAGTCCCAAGAGAAAGTTGACAGAATTGAACGGGACTTCTGAAGCAACAATGGAGTGCGTGATTGGTTCCTAGAACTGCAAAGTTCAAGACCCAGGGACACTAGTTTTGTGTGTATTTTGGAGAGGGAATGGACCTGAGTGTATAGGGAACAGATAGGTAGGTTAGTTGATGGTATATGGGGAGGAAATGAGTTGGTAACATGATAAATGTGAATTACCCCCACAAGAACCTCCCACAGTACATAAAGTAGCCCGTACCTGCAAAAGTCCCCCACGGCCTTCTAACACTGAACCATCTCCCCTAAATGAACATAACACAGCCTGTCCCTGAAAATATTTCCCATTGTATGGTATTGTTGACTCATCTCCCGCAAATATCCCTGACAGTATAGGTTAGCTGGAGGATAGGGGATGAAGTGGGTTGATGAGGTGAAATGATATAGGAAGACATGGATATGAGGAGGAGGTGCGAAGATGGGGACTATGTGGAGGAGGTGAATGGATGAAATGGAGGGATTTGGAGAGAAAGTGGGTTGCTGGGGCTACTCTTTGACAAAGGTTCTGACTAATCCATTGGCAGTGTTGCTTCTGCCTTCATTTTATTCTGAATCACTTCTGAATTTTATTCTGAATCTGGATCCAAGTCTGATTCAGAATCTGAGTTTGTTTTTCCTGGATTGATTCTATTTCTGCGTTTGAATCCATATCCAGATTTGATTCTCATTAGATTCTGTGTTTTGGGTTAAGTTCCATGTTTAGATTTGGTTCTGTTCCATGTTTAAGCTGGATTTTATCTTGTTTCTAGTTTTCCTTGGGTTTAAATTGTTTACTATGTTTGACTATTGCTTTGAATTTTAATATCCTGAAGTCCCAGGAGTCATAGGTGGCAGTACATTTTGTCAGCAGCTTTGACACAGCCTTTGTATTAACAGACTATTTCCAGGTTTCCTGACCAGCTAGGCTGAGGAGTGTGATGATCTGGATCCAAGTCTGATTCAGAATCTGAGTTTGTTTTTCCTGGATTGATTCTATTTCTGTGTTTGAATCCATTTCCAGGTTCACTTTTGGCTGAATGTTAACTTCTTGGTGGGGGTGGAGTTCCAGCAGGCAAGGGACCTAAAATTTTCTGCAGCGTGTGTGTCAGGCCTGCTATGGAAGCCATGCTACTAACATACTGTTTTTTGGTTTCCCAACCATTTAGTTTGAGGGAGCCTGATGATGATGCAGGCAACTCAGTTTTACATGACATTTGATGGATTTACGGCACAAGGGAGGCAGAACGTGGACTGCAGACTTGCAAGACTGAGTGATGCCTCACTGGATGTCATGTCAGGATTGTGAGGGCCCACAGGAACATCAGATTTACTGGTGAATGGAGGAATTAGTCTTCTGGTACCACCAAGGAAGCACGACTGGAGGTTGCTACCAAAGTGAACAGCAGGAATGTGGCACCTCCACTCTTGGATTCAATGCTGCAGTGGTCTGATGACCTGATCAGATCAGATAAAATAAGTACAATGGAACATTCAGTTTTTACTGATTAATATATTATGCTAACCTTGTCAATGTCCTCACACCAACTTGCCCTGTAGGTACACTCATCCCTTTCTTTCTCTGCCCTTCCCCATGTCCACATTTATCCAGCTGATATTGAAAATTACCCTCATCTTTATGCAAGCCAATATCTCTGCCTTGTTATCACCATCAATAAATGTTGTCCATCCATCCGTTCAATACATTCATCATTTTCCCCTCTTTAGTATATTTTGCTCCTTGTGGTAGAGAGCACAGAATACCAAGGAGAGGCAGAGAACTGGAAAGGGCCTTTCATCCATCTCACAACTTGCCTGTGCCGAGGAGTGACAGTATGTATGGCATGACAGCATGACATAACTCATGTCCATCACCCACCAGCTTTGATACTCACACTTCAATAAATTGGGTAAAGAAAAGGAACTGAAGTTACGCATGTTGACTTTCACATCATGAGTGAACAAGAACAGATGGTAGAGAGTGGGACACCAATGAAAAGTCCCTGCTTGAGGGCTTAGGAACACAGGCTGTATGCAAATGGGTGCAGATACAGCACCTCGAGTCCTGCCAGCAAATGGAATTGCTCTGAAACTGCAGGAAAGATGATGTGATGTACACACTTAATATGCTTATAGGAATACTGGAGGGGTTGGCCTTTAGTGTGCAAGCTGTGAAGCTGCAGGCCTTTTCAAGGGTATTGTCATTCACGTAAGGCATTGCCACTAACTTTGAGCTTCAAATGTGAACTTTGAATAAGATGAATGATACCCTGGCTTGGCCATTTCAAATGTTCAGCAATTCATTACAATTAGGGAAGTGGGTAAAGCCACGAGAAGCATGATGGTGAGAAGCACCAAGGAAGTGAAAGATTAAAGCACTTCCACTTCTCACCCACTCAGCCCTACCCCATCCCTATCCCACATGTTGCCCAGATTGCTATCTGCCCTGCATAATTGGAAAAGGCTGTTGCAAGACTCTAAAATTATAGGATTTGAGCCAAAAGCAACAGACCTGCACAGCTTGCTGCCACTTCTGCTGAGGTGTTGTATCATGTAAAAGCACTAGGATGAGGAAGAGTCAAGATTTATAGTTGCTTATGGGTTTTAAGTTGCTGTTAAGTTTCAGTTCTTGGAGTTGTGTGATGTTAGCTTCTAGTGTGAAATTGACTGTATTTTAACGTATGAAATGGTGAGATGGATTTTTACTGAACCATAAGAGTGAACAAGGAATGTGTGCCTGTTTGTGTTGAAGGAAGTTGGGAACGGAATGACTGTGTGGCATGTGGGCATCAGATGGGTGAATTAATGGACCTGGTGAAATGTGCAATGATGTGGCTATCCCAGGCATCCTGCACAGCAAGACACAATCTCTCCCCCTCCCCAGCTTACCCAAATTTCTGTCCTTCCAACTTGTGCTTCTAACCATGCTGCAATGCCGTGTTTTTCCGAGCCAATGTTTCAAGGTATTCCTCACCTCTCAGCAGCCAGCTGGTTAGTCTGTTTTTCTGTTTAACAGGGCATCTGTCTGGGAATATTGCACACACCCATTTGAGTACATTCTTTGTTATAGACCAGAACAGAAGCCATTCCAATGGATGAGCAGTAGATGATCTCCAAATTGCTTGATTACTACATACTTGCTGTTAAACATCACCCTGCATCTGTGGGGAGTCAGCTGGAGCCATAAACCTGAAGCCTGCTCATTCTGACTAACTCATAATAAATTGATATGATCAGCTGCCCTTAGAAAAAGACACAATTCCTGCCTCATGCATTTGTACACATCCGATTGCTGCAGAGGTCTCTGGCAGAGGTCTGAAACAAGGCAATGTGTTTGAGAGCCATTGTTTTGGCAGCCATTGATAAAGCTTGGCCACCGGATCAAGTGGGATGCAAGTCCTGTACCTTCAGGCTGCAAAAGCCTGCTAACACCTGGTACTCTGAGCCACCTTCTAAGCTCCAGTGAGCTAGATTTCTTTGCTGACCTTTTTCTCCAGTGCAGCTGTGGGTTACAAAGAGCTGATGCTGCTGTCCCAGAGGCTCTTGATATGGTTGTTGACCTCTTCTAAACCCTGCAGGGATAATGGTGATGAGGTAGACTGAGAGCTGCAAAACCTATTTACCAGCTTGGTGCCTCTAGAACTCGGAAAAGTTATACACTGACATCGTTTGTAAGGGGCCTCCCGGTCCAGCTTCTGGGAAGCAAGTCTTTCATAGGGTCACTGAAGAAAGCAGCTGTGACAGGTTTTCACTGTCAACTTTTCAGCTTCTGTCCAGTGCTCTTGTGTTTTCACCAGAAAGTTCCTGGAAGCTCAGGAAACCCATAGGTTTGACTGAGCTGAAGCCCCCAAAGCCTGTAATTTTGCTCTTAATGAACTGCTGCCTCATTAAATTGCTAAGTAGCTTCTCCTCCAAAGGTTACACATGTGGCTCCAATTAAATTGCATGTAGAGGATCAAGTTTCCAACATCATGTCAATTTTAGCAAATTTAAACTCGCCCACTTCCTTTCAATGTGGGTTTGATTCTCTTACTGTGTTGTTTTGTTCCAGGTGCACTGATTGGCCTTTCACTGCTACTTAATGGCAGGGACATGGGTCTTGCTGTCGCTGACACAATCACTAATCACAAATGGGGCATCATCCTGACCATTTGTGGTGTTGTGCTGATGGACTTCAGTGCTGACTCGGCAGACAATCCAACCCATGCTTACATGATGGATGTCTGCTGTCCAGAAGATCAGGACCGAGGCCTGAATATCCATGCACTCCTGGCAGGTTTGTTTCCATTCAGCAACATATCTGTCACTGCTGCATGACCTTAAAGAACTACAATCAGATTCTGGGTCTGGTTAGAATTAATCCTTGCATGACATTTCTTTTCCTGCATTTTCAATTAGCACTGAGCCTTCTCTTCACTCAGTTTTGTGTTGCTGTCCTACATTCTTTAGGAATAGAATGAAATTTCCCAGTTTGCTTTGCTACATTATGCTTCTCTTTTAAATTGATCCAGGTCTGGGAGGCGGGTTCGGTTACGTCATTGGTGGGATCAAGTGGGACCAGACAAATTTTGGAAAAGCTTTAGGAGGTCAGCTCCGGGTTGTCTACATTTTCACAGCAATAACACTGTCTGTCACTGCTGTCCTGACACTGACAAGTATCCCAGAGAAGCCACTGAACGCACAGGGCAAAAGGAAAAAAGTGATGAAGAGCCCCAGCCTTGCTCTACCTCCCTCTCCACCAATGGCTCTTGATGAGGACAGAGGCCAGACCAACAGCCAGAGTATCACACGAGTCTACCATGGTATGACCAGTCCCATTTCCCCACTGAGCCCCCTCACTCCCAAGTATGGGAGTTTTATGAGCCGGGACAGCTCTCTGACTGGCATTAATGAGTTTGCTTCATCATATGGAACTTCTTATATTGACACGGTGCTGATTGACTGCTACACAGGAGCCAACGACCAATACCTCAGCATGCCCAGACATGCCCTCAGCTCCAGTCTCCCCCGGATACCCGATGAGGCAGAAAATGAGGAAACAGGGTCTTCAATGGTTGGTGATAATCCTGAGAACCTGCAGGTTGATGTTACGAGAAATTCAGCGTCAGGAATTCTCAAAAGACCAGAGACCTTGAGTATTCCGAACAGTTACCTGGCAAATGGTGGTGACAGCAGTCGGAGGAGGACAGTGACTTTCAGTCAACAGGTACAGATGAATCAAAGAAACATACAGTCTAGTGAAGGGTGGGGAATGGGTGGGCAGTCAGCCCAGTGAGGTGGCAAATGACAGAGTGAGCAGTCAAACAGTACAGTGAAGGAGTACAATCATTTAGGGTTGTGTTACAGGGCTAATAAGTACAGATCATTGGTCAGTTTGAGAATTTATAAAAACCCAACTGGTTTCCTAATGACCTTAAAGAAAGAAGCCTGTCATATTTACTCGGTCTGGGCCTATATGTTACATTAGCTTGTAACTGCCCTCTAATACGGCCACTCAAGTGGGTCAGTTAGGCCCAGACCTTCCCCCTTAGTCTCCAGAGGTTCGGGCTTCCCCAGTCAAGGAATTCTAGAAATTCACAGTGTCCATGTTTGTGGGAAGTTACACTGGACTCAGCTTCCATCCAGTAACGTTGAAGAATTTTGAAGAAATCAGGTCTTCCTTCACGAGTTGTCAGTCCCATTGGAAGTTCCACCAGTTCTTGGCAGTGTATTATCAGTGTAAAGTACAACAGGCCCCAGCTGAAAAACTCAGCAACCAATAGTTGATATCCTTGGCACTTTTCCATGTTCTATTTGAAAAGCAGGATGACTCCTCTCTAGAATTTGGGAATTCCGTGACCAGTTTTTGTGAGTGCCTTTGGTGGCACAGCCATCCCTCCCTGAGTTTTAGGGACAAAACTATTCCTGGGTCAGAGAGGTGATAATCACCCAACAGAAGTGAGTGGGCTCTCTCATCATTTCACAACCCGAGCTTAGAATCCTTCAAGTTAGTATGTTCCAGTGCTGGGAAATATTTTGAAGTTGGGAAATATTTTGAAGTTAGTCTTCATCTCCAGATCACTGCCCATTGGCTACTTGGTGAAATTATTCATGTTTGGACATCAGAAGATGAGATGGACCTCTTAGTCCTGTTTTTGTTTGGGCACTTGAATCTGGTAATACAGACTAAAATGTTTAAAAGATTTAGCATTCTCAGTATCGAATTTGCCTTTTAGACACACGTATATTACACTAATTTCTGATCCCCAAAACATCATAATGCTTGTACATGATTCAAGGGATGTATTACATAAAAGCTTGGCTGATTATTGCTTTGTTGTTACTGTGTCAAGCCTGATATCTGCTGCCGTATAATCAGCCATCAAGTTATGAAAAAAGTACCCACATCAGCAATATCCAACCCTTTATAAAACAGCTGCAAATGTGGATGTCTCTCACTTTTGGTTCGTTGCAATATAGCCAAGGTTCAGTAGAGTCTGAATGTATATTTAGCATGATGTCCTTGCGGCACATACATAGCACCAGGTTGGTTCATGGTTCACCATTAACTGCTGCAAAATTTGCAGTTTTAATCCCAGGGTCCACAACTTGATAAGGAAAATGGATAAGAGGCACATGGGTAACTGGAGAGATGAAGCATTGACGAGGCATACTAGAGGGAGAATTACTCTGCATTGATATGCTGTACATGGCCTGGGAATGTAAATCAAAAAGCAAAGGGAAACTGCAGGTGCTGAAAATCTGAAAACAATGCTGTAGAAATACAAATCATTCTTCCATTATGGGTCCAGCTTCAATAGACATGACTAAATTAGAAATAAAAGGGAAATTATGGTTACATTTTACCCAAATTGATATTGGAGCTGTGGAATAAGAGGGATGCACATTGCAACAGTGTGTGTAAATAGAATCAGGAGATAATTAATGTATGTCTGGAGGAAGAAGTAACCCCTATCCTGAGAGGGTCACCAGAGGGGCTGAAGGGTATATTGAGAACTCCAGTGAATGTCAGAACCTTCTGGGGAGGAGGTGGGGGAGGAAGCCATAAAGATGCGGAGATACAGGATAAACTGATCTACTCCACTGTGGAGAAGCTGATATACTCAGATTGCAGTGAGTGGGTTTAATCTTGTTACAGGTTGCAAACATCTTGCTGAATGGCGTGAAATACGAGACTGACTTGAATAGCTCAGGAGAATTATCCGAGAGACCACTCTCCACATCTGTCTTGTTCTCATCAATTCGTCAGATGCCAAAACCACTGCGGAATCTGTGTGTCAATCACTTCTTAGGTATAACTCTCACTATCTGTTCAGCCGTCAATGAATGCTGTGCTGTAAGTACTGACCTGTGGAAGGCCAGGGTAGGAGAGGGGACTGAGAACAGAAGTTGAGAGACAATTTGAGTATGAGTAAAGTGGTCATACTGCAATTATGTAGGCCCTGATGTGACCGTATCTGGGAATATTCTGCACAGATCTGGTCTCCCTACCTAAGAAAACATGTTGCAATAGAGGGAGTGCAATGAAGGTTCACCAGATTGATTCCCGGGATGCTGAGTTTTTCCCACAGGGAGAGATTAAGCTTTCTGCGCTACATTCCCTAGACTTTAGAAGAAGGAGGGATGATCTCATTGAAACGCACAGATTTTTTTACAAGGCTTGACAGGGAAGATGTAGGGATGATATTTGCTCTGGCTGAAATGTCTAGAACCACTCGGGACAGAGATAATAAGAAACTTCTTCACCCAATATGTAATGAATCTTTGGCATTCTCTACCCCTGGAGGGCTATGGAGGCTCAGTCACTGAATATATTCAAGACGGAGATAAAGAAATTTTTAGATGTTCAGGAAATTGAGGGATATAGGGTTAGTGCAGGAAGGCAACATTGTGGTAAAAGCTAAGCCATGAACTTATTGAATGGTTAAGGAGATAAGAGGAACTGCATGTGTCCATTTCTTGTGTTCTTAAATGTCCTAACAAGATAGCAAGGTAAGAGCTCTTCCCACAGCACTGAGTCAGCCCCACGAAAAGTCACAATGAACATTTTCTCTGACATTAACCACGGTTCTCAACCTGTCCTCAGCTTTGATGATAGTTCACCGTGCTTGCCTCTTCCAAAGCCTTTCCTTGCTTGTCCATCTCAGTGCAACTGCATTTGACTGGTTCTATTCTTACCAATCCAATCAGCTCTAGCATTTGTAGCTGTGGCTTCACTTACTGTCCGTACACATGAGTGTATGAAGAATTTAAATTTGACCACTTTTAGAATTTCATTTTAGACAGAGACATATTTTACATAGATGCAAACATCTTTAATGTGCTAAATGATTATTGGGGTTTGAGGAGGGTGCCATATCCTTGCTGACCCTGACCCTGCATACTCCTCTGCCTGCCTGTTGCCTCTGGAATTGCCTCTCTGAGGCTGGGAGGCTGCATATAAATTTATGAATGTTCTTTTTAACACCCTCCAAATTGCACTAAACAATATGTTTCAGTCTAGGAGCCTACTATAATTCTGCAAAGTTGCTACCAATTATCATCTGACTGCAGGAAACCTGCCTCCCTAGACCCACCTCTTCACTTGCCTACTGACTATATACCCAGACCGCACTCCCAGGTTCCATATTGTGAATGTTCCTGTCTGATTGTGGCACTGGTAATTGTACAGCTTATAGGAAGAAGGCCTGTTTCTCCTGTTGTTTCTGATGGGAGATAAACCTTATGTTGAGGACTTTGTTTTGAATGGGTACAGCAATTTTTGAGGCAAATGTACCACAGTTGTTGACAAAATAAAAATGCTATGGGATAGAGTCTGGATTTGTGTTTAATCGGCCAGAGTGCAGATGAGGAGATTTCTCATTAAGTAACATGTTGCTTTAAGGTGGAGGGAGACTCAATAACCTTCAAAAGTGAATTGAATTCTGTGCAGTTCTGGTCATCTAGTTAGAGGAAGGATGTCGTTAAGCTGGAAAGGGTGCAGAAAAGATTCACAAGGATGTTACTGGGAAAGGATGGCTTGAGTTAAAGGAGAGACTGGATAGTCTGAGGCTTTTATCCCTGGAGCCTAGGAGGTTGAAAAGTGGCCTTACAGAAGTATATACAATCATGAGGAGCATAGATAAGCTGCCAGAAGAAAGACCATGGACAGGAAGGGTTTAGAAGGATATAGACCAAATGCAGGAAAGTGAGACTAGCTCAGGTAGGCAGTTTGGCTGGCATGGACAGGTTGGGTCAAAGGGTCTGTTTCTGTGCTGAATGACTCTGTGACTCTCTGGATGAATACATGAAAAGTTGTGTCCTCATGCAAAGGTCTATCTTCATTGTATGGCACTCGCATCTTGTTAAATGGGATAGATTCAGAATGGCTATAAAAGTTATATAAATAGCAATATAAAAACAGCTATAAAGCTAGGCATACATATTTAACACAACCTGTGACATCATAGCCTAACATATTACTCGCTTCACCCTTACTATCAAGCCCCGAGGCCATCCCTCGTTTGATGAGGTATGCCAGTAACAAGATGTACATAAAAATGGCCAGGCTGCAACACAAACCCACAATGTGCTAAGTATAAGAAGTAGTTTGCCATTGGCAAAGCTAAGCAATCATGCAACCATGGACAGAATAAAAGCTCTGCAGTCTGATCACACCTGCTTATGAATATGGCAGCTAACAGGAGGGGAGATTCTGAAAGTATACTTATCCTCAGTAATGGTGGAGCCTGGCACCTGAATGCCAAAGACAAGTATGAAGCATATGAAGCCAACTTCAGATAGAAGATCTTAGTAGATGATCTACCTCAGTTCCATCCAAGTCCCAACATCAAAGAAGCTACTCTCTGAGATATCATGAAATGACAGAGACAGTTGGATGGAGCACTGCCTGAAGACTTTTGATTCAGAACCACCCATGCCTCTGGCCCAGCTGTTTGAGTACAGTTACAATACTTGCATCCATCCAGTAATGAGGAAAATTGCCCAGATTTCTCCTGCTTACAAAAAGCAAGCACAAATCCAGCATAGCTATATTTGGCTTTATCAATCCACTCTCAATCATAAGCAAATGATTGGAAGATTTTGTCAACAATGCTATCAGATGGTACCTACTCACCAATAACCTGTTCTGAGTTTCAGTCTGAGGACTATTCAGCTTTAGATCTCAAATACAGACAAAAGAGCTGAATTCTAGAGTGACTACCCTATATCAATACAGCATATTACTGATCGTGGCCTTAAAGAGCCCAAGGTAACACTGTGGTCAGTGCCAATCAGGGGACAGCTCTCTAATGGCTATGGTTATTGAAGGTTAATCTGAGCCCCAGGCAATCATGAAGGATTTCTCAGGCCATTTTCCTAGGGCTCAGCTGTTGTCAGCTCTTTCATCAATGGCCTTCCATCCATCAGCAGATCACAAGTAGTTATGTTTGCTGATGATTGTGCAATGTTTAATTCCATTTGCAATTCCTCAGAAAATGAAGCACCCCATACCTGCACATAGCAAGGTCTGGTGAACATTCAGGCATGAGCTAATCATTTGAAAGTAATAGTTGGGCCAGGTAATGGTCCTCTCCAACCGGAGAGGGTCTAACAACCTACCCTTGCTATTCAATTGTATCACCCTTGCTGAGTTCCTCCCTATCAACATTGTGGTGATTACTATTGACCAGAAAATTAACTGGGCCAGCCATATAAATATTGTGATTTTAAGAGCAGGTTAGAAGTTGGGATGTTCTACTTTATGTTACTCATCATTTGACAAACCAAAGCCTTTCCACCAAAAATAAGCTCAAATCAGAAGTGTGATGAAATATTGTCCATTTGCCATGATATATACCCCTTCAACATTCACTAGGGAATCTTGTGCCCATTTAGGATAAAGCAACCCACTTGATTAACATTCTACCCCTCGCCCTAAACATTCATTCTCTTCACTATGTCCCATCAACCAAATGTACTGCACATACTTTTTTAACATCAACCAAACACTTAACCTTATAGAAGGGCACGGACAACACCTGCAAAGGATCACCATTATCTGCAAGTTCTCCTTCAAAATACATTCCATCTTGGCTTGAAAATATATTGCCATTCCTGCATCATTACTGAGTCTAAGTGCTAGAGCTTCCTCCCCAGTAACACTGCAAGTGCTTTCATCCAGTGGACTGAAGGAGTCCAAGAGGTTATCTCACTACCACCTTCTTGTGGAGTTAGGAATGGTCAATACATATTGGCTTTGTCAGCGTAATCCACAGGGTGTAGATGATTTTTTAAAAATTCTTTCAAATGGCCTAACCTGTCCATGTGCCTCATTCTGTGCTGTATGTTTAAATGAGATTCACTGTTTAGTCTTCAGCCCTTTTCATGAGCTTCTTGTTTATCACCTGTGTGCTCTGTCTCTGCAGGCTGGCTGTCCTTTGAAGGTATGCTGCTTTTCTACACAGACTTCATGGGGGAGGTGGTATATGAGGGGGACCCCAAGGCACCTCTCGACTCGGAGGCATTTCAGAAGTACAACACAGGAGTGAGCGTGGGCTGCTGGGGAATGTGTATCTATGCATTCAGCGCTGCTTTATATTCAGGTAGGGCGCTTAATCTCCTGGTACGTCGGACCAGGCTCAAGCACTGATGCTAACAACCCAATCAATGTAATTCCAAATCTGGCTAAATATATTTGACAAAATACATCACATAAATTTGAGTTAAAATATCACTAAATCTTAATGCTGTGCCTCACTATATCAACAAAACTACTGCATCTTAACTCCATGATAGTAAACCCTAAACCAGAAAGTCTGCCAGTCATTTGTCCAAAACACCTATACCTCGAAACCACTTGTGGGGCTGTATTTCTGATACCTCCCATGAAATGATTATCCAATTTCCCAACTATTACCACCTATGACTTATCAATCACCCCAATGTTCCTTCCTTCCCCTCATGTCTCTCCATCTCCTAACCTTCCTGATTTCCAGCTTGATCCACTCTGACCCACCCCACCAGCTCAAAACCTTTGGCCTACCTGACAACCTCTGCTAGCTCACCAGTAGCAAACATAGTCATTCAAGCAACAGCATGGCTACCTTATTTTTAATTGCTATTGGAGAAAAGGCCTTTCTGCACATTTACTTTGAGCCTCGCGTGATAAAATCTGGCTGTTGGGCCCCTGCACAGTGCAATTATAGAGGCATGGAGGATTTCCAGATAAGTGATCCTATTTCAGATTCAGTACTATGATGAGTCCCCTGTAGCCTGAAGTCGTGGGTTTGTCCATCTGTTGCAAATGGGCAATTAATGGGGAACTTGTTCAATTCTGGGATATTTTATTTCATAATTAGTCTGGGTTCCTGCTACATAGGGGCAACTAGGGAAAGGTGGTCATAGGCTTGTTGGAACTGGAGAAATTGTTTAATCCAGAGTGATATGCTTTTTTTATTGAATACAAGTTCCATGTTGATGGGATTGGGTAAAGTGGTCCTTTAGTTCCATGCAATAATATTAACAACATTTTCATTGAATTGATAAAACAAAAAATTGCAGATGTCCATGCTTTGGGCAAGATGGCAACATTCATAATTAGAGTGGCCACATTTGCTGTGGGTGTGATGGCCATGTTTGCCTTAGGCAGGGTGGCCATGTTTGTTGAGGGCAACCTGGTCCTGCTGCTTGTGGCCATATCTGTCATTGTGAAAGATGGTCATGCTTGTTGTGAGCAGGGTGGCCACATTTGTTTTGTGTACTTGTTTTGGAATGGAGATGGTGGCTGTGCATATTGAGGGCATTATAGTCATATTTCCTGTGACAGTGCTTTCGGTGAATAGGGTATCCATAGGTGATGTGTGCCTCAGTTTAAAAAAAAGTTACCTTGAACTAACTCTGGCTCTGGCACTTCACTGATGATTTCTCTGTAAAAAGAGAAAAAGAATGGACAACTGGATCTATAAAATCAGTTCTATCAACATCTAGAATGTTAAATGCTTTCTTTGATTATGACCACTATCTAAGATCTCAAAAAATTTCTCTATCAGTTTCTGGTAAAACGCTGTACTACCACAATTTGCAGTGTATATTTCAGATTGTTCTATTTCTTTTTATTGTCCCTATTATTGTACACAAACTGTGGGGTTGCCCCTGAGTGTAGGTAGCTGTCCATTGGCCAGTCACACCCAAAGAGCACAGTCTTTGTGCAGAGAATGTGAAGCCTATTTATTGTGATGAGAAAACACAAGATCTGAACATCAGTAAAATTGAACCAGAACCTTTTTCAAAAGCGGCATTTCTTATCAAATGTGGAGCTGAACCCAAGAGTGACATTCTTTCAGAAAGTGTCTGAATCTGGAATTTTTGACCCGAAATTTTCTACTTGGAGCTTAATCCTTGTAACTTATTTTCCAGCAGAGTGTGTGAAAGCACTGCCCAGTGTGGAAATGAATTGTGCAGGACACTCCAATGCAATGTCATTAAACAGCTTCCACCTGAGGTGCCAGCACTCAACTTGGCAACATCCAACACAGTACCCAGTTTGCCAGTGGTCAGCACTGCAGTATCATTCAGTATGCCAGTACTACCCAACACGTCACCACCCATCACACCAGAATGCAACAAGTCATAATCCATTGCACAAGCTCTATCAAAACACTTCTGTCTTAAAACATTCTGTTTCTCTCTCCACATTTTCTGCTTTTCTTTTGCAGATTTCTCATTATGTGGTATTTTGATTTTCTGCAACCATCTAATCTAGAGCATCCAATGCACACCTAAAAAGCAATACATGCAAAATGCTGGAAGAACTCAGCAGGTCAGGCAGCATCTATGGAGGGAAATAAACAGTCAACATTTTGGGTCAAGACCCTTCATCAGGACTGTCCTGAGGAATGGTCTCAACCTGGTGTTGATTGTTTATTTCCCTCCATAGATGCTGCCTGACCTGCTGAGTTCTTCCAGCATTTTGCATGTGTTGGTCCAGATTCCAGCATCTGCAGAATCTCTTGTGACACACCTAAAAAGACTTTGCAAAGTGTGACCACTCGATATCCCTATTTCCCACCTCCCCCCCCCACCGCCCCCCACCCCCCCCAGCAGGTGTGTATCCAGCATTATATCACTTTTTCCTTTCTTTCTACAGCACTATTGGAGAAGCTTGAAGAGTACTTCAGTATCCGAACTCTCTACTTCTTTGGCTACCTATGCTTTGGAATTGGCACAGGCATTGCCACACTGTCCCGGAATAGCTATGTTCTTTTATCACTTTGTGTTACATATGGGGTCCTGTTTTCTTCACTCTGCACTCTGCCCTACTCGTTGCTGTGTGAATACTACCAGAGCAAAAAGGTATAAACTCATAACAAAAGTGTATGCTCATATAATGCAAATTATGCTGTTATCAACTAAGCTGCATCCAAGCAGCATCAGAGAATGATGAGCTATTCTTGTTTCTGCTTATTTTGCAGTAATTAGATACAGGAGTTTGAGCCAAGTGTTTTAGTTACTAAAGCTTGTTAGGATTCACCATGTATCTGATCAAAGCCAGATCCCTAGAGAGGTAGAGATGACAAATTGGAGAGAGACATCCTGGGCTATTCCAGTGTCAGCATTAAACAACATCTTGAGGTTGTGAAACATTCTAGAGAGGGGGATAATTTGGAAACCAATTTAGGAGATTAACAGTCTGAAGATTTTGTGATATAAAATCGGGAAAAATAAGGTACTGCTACTCCACCTTAGACCACAGACAATAAAACATAAGAGCAGAAGGCCATTTGGCCCTTCGAGTCTGCTCTGCCATTTGATGTTGGCTGATTTATTTTTTCCCTCTCAACCCCATTCTCCTGCCTTCTCCCTGTAACCTTTGGCACCCTTACTAATCAGAGCCTTTCAACCTCCGCTTTAAATATACCCAATGACTTGGCCTCCACAGCCATCTGTGGCAATGAGTTCCACAGATTTACCACCCTTTGGCTAAAGTAATCCTTCCTCATCTCTGTTCTCAAGGGATGTCCTTCTATTCTGAGGCTGTGCCCTCTGGTCCTAGACTCTCCCACTACTGGAAACATCCTCTCCACGTCACTCTATCCAGGCCTTTCAATATTCGGTAGGTTTCAATGAGATTTCCCCTCATCCTTCTAAACTCCAGCAAGTACAGGCCCAGAACCATCAAATGCTCCTCGTGGGTTAACCCTTTCATTCCTGGGATCATTCTTGTAAACCTCCTCTGGACTCTCTCCAATGCCAGCACATCCTTCCTTTGATATGGGGCCCAAAACTGCTCACAATACTCCAAATGTGGTCTGACCAGCGCCTTATAAAGCCTTAGCATCACATCCTTGCTTTTATATTCCTGTCCTCTTGAAATGAATGCTAACATTGCATTTGCCTTCCTTATTACCAACTCAACCTGCAAGTAAACCTTTAGGGAATCCTGCACTAGGACTCCCAAGTCCCTCTGCACCTCTGATTTCTGAATTTGCTCCCCATTTGGAAAATAGTCTATGCCTTTATTCCTTCTATCAGAGTTTATGACCATACACTTCTCTACGCTGTATTCCATCTGCCACTTTTTAGTCCACTTTCCCAACCTGTCCAAGTCCTTTTGCAGACCCCCTGCTTCCTCAGTGCTACCTGCCCCTCCACCTATCTTTGTATCATCCACAAACTTGGCCACAAAGCCCTCAATTCCATCATCCAGATCATTAACGTATAACATGAAAAGTAGCGGACCCAACACCGACCCCTGGGGAACACCACGAGTCACCAGCAGCCAATCAGAAAAGGCCCTCTTTATTCCCACTCTTTGCCTCCTGCCAGTCAGCCAATCTTCTATCCATGCTAGTACCTTTCCTGTAATACCGTGGGCTCTTACCTTGATTTATACTTGTCCTGAATGTGTTTTAATGGGACAGGGTTTGAATCTAACTTATGTTGTACTTGGACTGTTTTATGAAACAGTATAGAGGGAACTTTATTCTGTGACTAACCCATCTTCTATTTGCCTTTGATGGGACTGTGTAAATTTACCCTGTACCTAACCTGTGCTGTGTATGCCTGGGAGTGCTGGGGTGCTGTCTCTGACTGAAATGGATTATATTTAATTTACATGACTTTGATTCACTCTAGAATTTTTTTTTGTAGGTTATCATTGCCTTTTGTTTGATTAGTTATTCCATTGATCTTCTGTAAAGACTGATGCAGATAGATATATGTCTCTAACATGCAGTATATTATTCTTGTCTAGTTTGTAGGACCACATGCGAATGGGACTAAGCGAGGGATGGGAGTGGACATTTCACTCCTGAGCTGCCAATACTTCCTTGCACAGATCATCGTTTCAATTGTAATGGGCCCACTAACATCAGTGGTCGGTAGTGCCAGTGGGGTGATGTACTTTGCCAGTCTAACCTCTTTCATCGGGTGCTTGTACTCTTCTCTGTTTGTGATTTATGAGATCCCTCCCGATGATGATGGCGAGGAGCACACTCCCCTCCTCGTGAACACCTGACAATGGAAGTTCCATGTGCAAGCCATTCAAGGAATTTGCTCCAAAAATATTCAGCTGGTTTTGCATTTTTCCAAGATCTCCACAATTCAAATCTTTATTGCACAAAAAGAATTAGAAATGTTGACTAATTTCTCTTTTTTTTATTGGTGCCAGTCCCTCTGGAATATAAATGCATAAGTATGTATGTAATACAAAAGCTATGAGAATTAATTAATTAGTGCCAGTGATATGCATGGATTACAAGTAATTTGTCTCCACTTCACTCAGACTCGTATGACAGTTAGTGTGGGGCCCCAAACACAGATTGTGGTTACATAAGAGGTATCATGTTACCGAGAGGCAGTCGACAAGAATTGAAGTGACTGTGCATCCATGTTTATTTTCAGCCATTGAGGACTGTTCAACCATATTGGATATTTCCTAAATCAAAGTCCTGAAAATAGGGCTGGGAATATGATAGAGTTGATAAACTGGGAGTGTGAAATATTTTCTGTTGGAACAATTCATCAACTGCACGTGAGGCACTGCACATTAATACTACCCTCATAACCTCAACTTTAGTAAATGAGATTCCTCATCCTGTGTAAGGTGAAGAACAGGTAGAGAACAACTCTGAGAAATACCCAGTAGGTAAATGAGGGGATGAATTCAGAATGTGGTGAGAGTAGCCAGTGATTCACTGAATGATACATAGCATGACAGTCCCAGGTTCCATCTCTGATCTTGGCTTGTTGGCAACAGTGAGTATAGTTCATCATAATTTGAGTCAGGGAGAAAAAGGCTAAGCCATTGTCCCCATTTAAAGATCACTATCCATTGTGCTGGTGCTGGACATTGGACATGCTTGGAAATCAAGTGAGGACAGGATAAGGGTGCTCTCTGTGGCCAAGCAAGCTGTTCACACCTTGTTTGTGTCACAAGCTGCTTGCTAATCCTGATGCTCACCATTGAATATCATCCACTGACAGTTCACTCATGTGCATGTGATATATAGACATGCATGGATTCATGCATTTGTGTTGCATTTCTCAGGGCAGATATGTCAGAGGCTTCGACAAAACAGAGTTCCCTCAACTCTGTCCCATCACATATTCCCAAGGCAGGTACAGATATAAAATAAAACACTGTCCATCTGAGGTAAGTAATAGGATTAATTGTGCATTCCTCAACTCAACCCTTTTTATGACTTCAGTTTCCCCTCTCAGAAGTTACAGAATGAACCCCTTAATCATAGAGAAGCTTCATCTAATATTTCAGTGTATAGTTGCGTTCAACCGTGACACTGTTTAATTAACTTCTGTTAAATCTCCACAAATTAGTGTTGCATTATGGTTAGTCCTTTGCCATTAACTTGTGCTCACTAACAACTTGGGTAAACCTTGCCGAAACTTTTCTTTGGATCTATGGAGCTGAGACGAAAAGAAGGCATCAACATTCCTTTAAATAGGAATATTAATAAAAACTGAATTAGGGGTAGGTCAGGCAGCCTGCTCTGCCATTCAGAAAGATCATGGCTAATCCAGTCTTGGCCTCAATACCACTTTCCCGTGCTCTCCCCATATCCCTTGACTCCCTTGTAGTTCAAAAATCTATCTCTCTTGTCTCTGGGTAGAATAAATTCCAGAGTCGTGACCCCCAGAGAAAAATATTCTCCTAATCTCCATCTGAAATGAACAGTCTCACGTTTTCCTATATAATATTCCATCTGTCAGCATCTTGCTCACTTCACTTAACCTTTCTATGGCTCTTTATTCCTGACTACAATGAAGCTTGCATCACAAAGAACAAGTCATTGCTTCATTAAATACACAAGTCACTGCTCTTCTGGAATGTCCTGAGGTTGAGTGCTATATAAATGCAAGTCTTTTACACTAACGTGCTTCGCAATTATGCAGGAGCAGGGAATTAAATCTGGGATGCTTGGATTAGATAGAATGCCAATATTTATTGTCTCCCCATAGAACTTTCTTAGGGCGATGAGGAGGAGGAAGACCACACATTCTTTATTACATGATGGGTAAATATGAAAATGTGGTCACTGAAATAAGGGATAATACTCAGCAGGTCATCAGAAAGTTCTGATTGAATGTCATTGACCTGAACATTAACTCTGGTTAACCTGCTAAGTATTTCCAACATTTTTTTTTGTTTTTATTTCAGACTTCCAGAATCCACAGTAATTTGCTTTTGTGTTGCAAAGATAGGGGAACCTGGTCAATTTATTTTGATTGATTGTTATTTGATTGTGTTGATGGAGTGAAGTCACTAAAGGGAACAGGACAATTGGAGCACTAATTAGCTCGGAGCAGAAACATCTTTTACCGGATCAATCCCACAATTTGAGTAGGGAAGGAAAAAATTGTTTATAACTATATTAATCTTTACTCTGACTGCTAGATAAGAATGGATTGCACTTGTAAATGATTATTGACTTGAATATGAATGACACAGTAAGGACCTTGGTTTAAAAAATGAGATTAAATAGGTCCTTATACGTTGCTCTTCTGTGTCATTTATTTAATTACACTGAGTTATGGTGATCAGGAACAATCCACGTTCAGTCACCAAGTGAACTAATGTCAACTAGTTCTCTGGCTGTAAGTTATAATTTGTCTTGGTGCCTTTGGGATAATGGCACAGTCATTGAAGGCTTTTGCTTCAGGTTATCAAGTTGGAGTGAAGAGCTTGGACTGAGAACATGAGCAGGTTTGGATGTGGTGTCCATTGCAGTTAACCTACCCATAGAACTCTGCCCCTGCCTTGACTAATGTAAATCTGGTTCACTGCACTGTCTAAATCACGGTTCCTTCACCCTGGAGCAGGTTAAGGAGCTTTGCTGTCTTTGCACTGAGATTTGTGCTTGCAGATTACTGCAGGGTTTCAGTAGGCAGTTTAAAACATTTCCTCTTCAGTAATGCCAATGTTCAACACCAGAGGGAGCTACAGGTACACCACTCTGGCTACCATGTGTTCGGATCACCTCATCCACCTGCTCTTCAGACTGACCATCCCAAATAACTAACAGAGATTAGGTTGCAGTTTACAAGCTGCACCTGGTGATGGTAAACAGAAGATACCATCATCAATTTAGAACAGAAAAGGAGGTGGGAAAAGGAGAAGGTGGTGGAGTTTGATATGTCATTGGTTCGAACGTCTATCTTTTCAGATCTCAATTTCCTGAACTTGTCTCTAAGCTCCTTTATCAGTGTAGAACTGAAGATAAATGATCATGCTGTCACCCTGCCATAATTGCTTAGTAATTCCTGGGGACCCAGCAATCTTCCTTCAGTATGGGATAACCCTTGGTCCTTGTCCTGTGTTTACTCGCAGCAATGGGTGATTAGAACGGCTTCCCACAAAGTTCACCAATTTCTTCTGTGTTGGACCCAGCTAGCAAAGAACACATAAAAAAAAGAAAGAAAACTATCAGACCATAGATGAGGGACCAGTTACCTGAAATGACGAGAGAAGCTGAGCGAATTTCTTTAGAGTGGGGAAGATTAAGGAGAGATTAATGGAGGTATTCAAAATTATGAAAGGCGGTTGAGGGGCTGGGGGGGTGAAGGGTGGTCCAAGTCCCAGTGAGAGTCGGCACCTTAAGTGGAGGAGGTGACTGAACCCCAGTGAGAATCGGCACCTTCAGGGGAGGAGGTGACTGAACCCCAGTGAGAGTTGGCACCTTCAGGGGAGGGGGCTGATCCCCAGTGAGAGTTGGCACCTGCAGAGCAGGGGACTGATCTCCAGTGAGAGTCGGCACCTTCAGGGGAGGGGGGACTGATCCCCAGTGAGAGTCGGCACCTTCAGGAAAGGAGACAAAATAGAGAACACAGCACATCTGAAGTTCCCTCAGTCAATCCATGGATGGCTTTTGATGAATATTTAGAGTTCTTCCCATTTGTGCAATCCCTGTTAGAACCTTCCACCAGGTCTCAGTGTTTAACATCTGGGAACAGTTTAAAGCTGATCAAACCTGTTGAGATTGAAATACCTTCGCTCATTGAGAATTAGTGTTGGTAATTGGCAATCTTCTGTGTGAGGTACCTCAACCTGGGATAATTAGACACAGTTGTAAATTTAGCACAGAATAGAAAACATGTTCTTATGTTGCCAGACACCTCTGCTTTTGAAAGCAGTCTGCTGATTCAAAAGAGGCAAATATTTAGCAAATCTGCACCCTCTGACTCCAAGTAGGGTTCAGGTACTGACTCTAACTGGGATTCACAACCATGACATCTTCCATCAAGTTGCTAGTGACTGAGAACAGATTAATTTGCTGGTAATTATCAAGTTTGATTTGTCCTGCTTTTAACAGACAGGACAAACCTGTGCAATTTCCACTTTGTCATATAGATGTCAGTGTTGTTTTCTTCTTAGACGGTCCTTTTGTGTTGAGGATAACTTGCTTCCACTCTGTGGGTTCTGAGATGACCAATGAGCGCTATGAGGATCTGCACACACAACCACAGGTGCGGTAAGTGGATGGGTTGTTTAGATTATTTCCACTCGCTGCACTTGGCCATCACATGCTTCTGTTGGAAAGACTTGAATGCTTGGAACAACAATCTGCTGGAGGAAGTCAGTGGGTCGAGCAGCATCTGTGGTTGGAAAGGAATTGTTGACGTTTTGGGTTGAAACCCTGCAACAGGATCTGCCAGTCTCTTGTGTCTCCACTGGAGTGCTTGGGGCCTGTCTGTCATTGGGGCTTCTTCTCTGTCATTTTAAGTGGTCTTGGGCTAGGGATTCCCAGGACCCAGTTGATATGTCACACTTTTACAATGAGATTTTGAGAACATCCTGGAATTTTTTTCTACCTGGGAGTCTCCGAATAGAGTGTTGAGAGTCCGTGGTCAAGCAGGTGAGTGTGCCCAATGAAGCCAGCGGAGCTTAATCAGGAGGTCAGTGCTGGGGATGTTGGCTTGGGAGAGGGCACTGATGTTGGTTCACTTATCCTGTCAGTGTATTTGGAAGATTTTGCAGATACAGCAGGACTGTGGTCACTCCTACTGATGCTGTCATGGACAGATGCATTTTCAGTAAGTAGATTGATGAGGATGGTGACAACCAGGTTTATCCTTCATAGTGGTTCAATCAACAGCTGCCACAGAACCAGGATGGCAGCTATGTCCTGCAAGACATTGGGCTTCGTAAATGGTGATGCTCCAAAGCCACTCTTGGTCATGGGCATTGAAGTGCTAACTGAGAGTGAATTTTTTTCTTACTTCTCTTAATGATACTCACAAACATTGTTTAGCACTTAGGAGTATTGAGTCATTAGCTGAGGGATGTCACTAGGTTTTAATCAGGAGGGGTCTTATATGCATCTGAAACTACATGGGGTGTGATGTCAATGTAGAGGACTCACAGGGCCACACCCTGCTTACCATTGAACATACCTAGGGATTGTAATGGAGGGCTCAATAATACTGGCTGTAATGAATCATTATATAAAAATGTAAGAAATAGGTGTGGGAGCAGGCCATTTGGCCAGTCAGGCCTGCTTCACTATCATCAAGATCATGGGATTTAGCTCACTGCCAATTTCCTGCACTATCTACCTATCCCCTGATTCCCTTAAGAGTACAGAAATCTATTGATCTCTGTTTTGAATGAGTATCCACAACTCTCAGATTTCCAAAGATTCACCACCTTCTGCATGAAGACATTTCTCCTCATCTCAGCCAGGAGAAACATCCCCTCTGCATCCAGTTCGTCAAGCCCTGTAAGAACTTTGTAAATTTCAATAAGGTCTCATTGTTCTAGAGAATGTAAGCCTAGCCTACTCAATCTCTCCCCAAATGGCAAACCCTCTATCCTTGGAACCAGTCTGGTGAATCTTTGCTGCATTCCCTCTGTGGCAAGTATATCCTTTTTTAGGTTAAAAAAAACAAAACTGTACAATACTGTAAGTGTGGTCTCACAGAGGTTCTATATAATTGCAATAAGACTTCTTTATTCCTGCACTGAAATCCTCTCGTAATAAAGCCCAGCATATCATTTGTCTTTCCAATCGCTTTCTGCACTGGATGTTGGCTTTCAGTGACTTGGTACTTGGACACCTTGGTCCTTTGAAAATCAACATTAACCAATCTCTCACCATTTTAAAATACACTACTTTTCTGTTTTGTGGCCCAAAGTGGATAATGTCACATTTTTCCATATTCTTTTCCATCTGCAATGTTCTTGCCAATGCACTCAGCTTCATTTTCCTGTGAAACCTCTATGCAGCCTCCACCCTACTCACAATCCCACCTAGTTTTGTATTATCAGCAAAAATGGAAATACAATATTTGGTCTCCTCAGTCAATTTTTTTCAATATAACATGAATCGTCTTCTAAGGTAGCCCCACAAGATTAAGGATGATATCTACTCTGCTTCTGTGAATCCTGAGATGGCTAATAAGGCCAATGTGAGAACCATAGACTCTTCCATGGATGGGGCAGCTGGTAGCTGATGAAATGGATGGGCAGGTTATTTGTGATGTGGTTTGCTCCTTCAGGTTCTTACATGGGACACGGGACCTTCTGTGCTCCCAATTCATGGCCATAAGGTTCTTGATACCATCCCAAATGTTCGTTCTCCACTTTGAGTGGCCAAGGACCAGAGATTCCTAGGGCTCAGTGGGAAAGTCTTCTGAAAATTGAAATACATCATTTGCTAGTTCCCCTTAACTATTCTATCAGTCACATCCTCAAAGGACTGCATGAGTATGGATATGTCAGGCTGTTGCTTGATTAATCTTTGGGTCAGCTCTTGCAGTTTACAGATGTTCGTGAGATCTGGGTTTGGCATAATAAATTCTTAGTGGTGCATCTAGTTATATTCTCATTGTTACTATACTTCAATATAGTGGTTATGATGCTTGTTGAATGGCTTGTTAGAGAATATCAGGGGGTAGTTAAGAGTTAACCACATTGCTGTGGGTCTGTAGTTACATAGAGGTCAGAGGGGTTAAGGATCATTGTTCTCTGTACCTGAAATGCACCAGACATGTTTTTTCAACAACCTGACAGTTTCATGGTCACCATTACTGACTCTGGCTATTTAAAAGAAAGTCCAGATTAATTAGTTAACGAAATGATAGGATTTGAATGCAAATCTTTGGATTGTTAGTCCGGGCCTCAGGATTATTAGATTCTCATGGAGATCCCCTTTGCTAAAGTTGCTGACTGGGATCAGATTCCCATTTATGTTAAAAGATTGCAGGGAAGTGTTCATATTATATCAGTGGATCTTCCTAAATCCTCAGCACATACAAAGAATGCTTTATTTGCTACTAATTCCCTACTATCATTGTTTCATATAAAATACTGATCTGAGGAAGTATATTTAGTACTGTGGGAATGCCAACTTTGTTAGTATGTGAATAGCCAGGACTTTCCACCAAAATTCTTTCCCCTAGAGTAAAATATACAAAACAATTAAGCTTTGTTTTCTATACATAGACTTATGCGCTATTTATAACCTGTACAGATATTTTAAAATTAATTCTTGGGATCTAAGTGTTGCTGCCATTCTTAATTGCGCTAGGTTGCTTGGAAAGTAAGGGGGCAACGAAGGAGGGTTGGGTGATGATTTCCCATTAGAATTGTGGGGAAGCTGGTCGGATAGAATTTGAAGACAAGGGATAAGCCATCCTTATTCTGAGTGTGGGAGAAAAGAAAAAAGAAGTGTGGCACTGGAAGTACAAGGGGTACAACTGTACTCTGGTTGAGGGACTTCACTGTCCATCACCAAAAGTGGCTTGACAACAGTACCCATGAGCAACCTGGCCAAGCCCTGAAGGTCACAGTTGCAAAACTAGGTGAGAGGTAGGTAAGATGAATTGACAAAACAAGACTTGTTTCTAGGGAACAAACAGTCAGTCTGGAGCCAAGATGAGGGGCTAACCTACTTGACTTTGTTCTCATAAATCTATCTATGGCAGATACATCTGTCCATGATAGCACTGGTAGATGTCACCACTAAACAGTCCTTGTGGAGACCAAGTCCTTTCTTCACGCTGAAGACCCCCTCCATCATATTGAGTGGCATGACAATTGTGCTGAATGGAACAGATTTGGAGCAGACCTGGCAGCTCAAAACTGGGCATTGATGAGGCTTTGCGGGTCATCAGCAGCAGCAGCAGAAATGTACATCAGCACAATCTAACTGTGGCCCAGCATATCCCTCACCCATTCCTGTCAAGCCAGGGCATCAACAAGCCTGGTTCAATGAGGGTATGATGCGAGTAATAGCAGTGTATGTAAAATGAGTTGCCAATATAGTCAGGCTTCAATACTGGACTATATGCATGCTAAACAGCATGTCACAGACAGAATTCAGCAACCTCAATGACCTATGGATCAGATCCAAGCTCAACAATCCTATTACATCTCATCATAAACAGCTAATGGGAGGAGGTGGCTCCAAGAACATCCCCATTCCCCACAATGGCTGGGCCTAGAGTAGGAAAGACAAGGCTGAAATATTCAAAGCCATGAGCAAAGTGATGGAAGATGTTGACAATGCAATCAAGGGGCCTTCACCAATCTGCTCATCAATGCCCAATTTGGTTTTGCCAGGATCTCTTAGCTCGAGACCTCTTCAGAGCCTTAGTCCAAACATGGACCAAAGAGCTGAATTCCAGAACTGAGGTGACAGTTACTGCCCTTGATATCAAGGCAGCATTTGAATTGGAATTGGTTTATTATTGTCACTTGTACCGAGGTACAGTGAAAAACTTGTCTTGCATACCGTTCATACAGATCAATTCATTACACAGTGCATTGAGGTAGTATAAGGTAAAACAATACAGACTGCAGCGCAAAGTGTTACAGTTACAGATAAAGTGCAGTGCAAGCAGGCAATAAGATGCAAGGCCACTGTGAGGTCAAGAGTCCACCTTATCGTACTAGGGAACTGTTCAATAAATAGTAGCGGGATAAAAGCTATCCTTGAGCCTGGTGGTACGTGCTTTCAGGCTTTTGTATCTTCTGCCCAATGGGAGAGGGGAGAAGAGAGAATGTCCAGGATGGGTGGGGTCTTTGACCAACTAAGGCATCAAGACATTTGACAAAGCTTAAGTCAAAGAAAAAACATTCCAGTGGCTGAAGTCATACTCTGCACAAAGGAGTGGTTAATCACAATCCTCATTGCAGGAGTTCCTCAGGATATTGTCCTAGACCCAGTCGTCTTCAGCTGTTTCGTCAATAACTGTCCTACCATCATAAAGCTAGAATTATCTCTGATAATGGCAAATTGTTCATTTCTATTCGTAACTTCTCAGGAAATGAAACCATCTTTACCTGCTTGCAGAAAGACCTAGACAGCAGCATGGACATAAATGGCAAGCAACATTCCTGTCACAAAATTGTTAAGGATTGACCATCTCCAACATGAGAGTCTAATCAACACACAAAGGAGCTGTTAGAACTCAGCGGGCCAGGCAGCATCTATGGAGGGAATGGGACAGTCTAATCATAGGTCTGTCAAGTCAAGTCGAGCTTATTGTCACGTGCACAAGTATGAAGCAGCATCACAGGTACATAGATTCAGACAACACACAGAACATAAATTATACAAGACAGTGAACAAAAAGACTGTTCAAAACAAGACATTAATGAAAAAAACGCAATCAGAGATAGGTCCATGGTGGTGCAAGAGGTGGTCCATAGTGTTCCGCTGCTGAGGTAGCATTAGGGTATGCAGGTCCGTTCAAGAACCTGATGGTTGTAGGAAGTAGCTGTTCTGGAACTTGGTGGTGTGGGATTTCAGGCTGCTGAACCTCCTGTCCAATGGTAGCAGCGAGAAGAGGGCAGGGCCCAGATAGTTGGAATTCTTGATAGATGCTGCCTTCTTGAGGCAGTGCCTCATGTAGATGCTTTCACTGGTGGGGAGGGCTGTACTTGTGATGGACTGGGCTGTGTCCACTACTCTGCAGTCTCTTGCTTTCATGTGCGTTGGAATTGCCGTAGCAGGCCATGATGCAACCAGTCAGGATACTTTCAACAGTGCATCTGTAGAAGTTTGTTAACAGCATTTGGTGACATTAGAAATCTCCTTAAACTTCTAAGAGAGGTGCTGGCATGCCTTCTTTGTGATTGCAAATGTGCGCTGGGGCCAGGTCATCCGAGACGTTAGCAGCCAGGAATTTGAAGCTGCTAACTCTCTTCATCTCTGACCCACCAATGAGAACTGGTGCCTGGTCTCACGACTTCCCCTTTCTGAAGTCAACGATTAGTTCCTTGGTTTTGTTAACGTTGACCATGAGATTGTTATTGCAGCACCACTCAACCAGGTGTTCCATTTCAACCCTGTAAGCTGACTCATCACCACCCATGATTCAGCCAACAGTTATGTTGTCAGCAAATTTGTGGAAGGTATTGGAGCTGTACTTAGTCACACAGTCGTGGATGTAAAGAAAGTAAAGGTACACCTATGCTACTATCTTCGAGTCCACCACCATCAATCTTCTGGGCATGGAGTCAGTAGGGGTCAGTGGCAGGGCAGTCATTCACCAGAAACTCATTTAGATCAGTTACATACAAGCAGTGGCTACAACAGGTCAAAGAATGGGTATCCTGAAGCAAGTGACTCACTTCCTAATACCATCTTGTACCAAAGCCTTTGTACTATCTACAAGTCCCATCCCTCAATTTCCACACCATTTAGGACAAAGCAGCTTGCACTATCCTAAACATTAATTGCCTACACTACTGGTACTTTCCACCTGTAGTATCTTTAACAGCACCTCCCAAATCTGTGACCTCCACCACTTAAAGAGGACTAGGGCATCATCACGTACATGTATGTTCACCAGGACACAAAGGCAATAAATGGTTGCCTTGCCAGCGACATCCAGGTCCCAAAACTGAAAATAAAAATGTAGAATGGACACCATCAAAGGCTGTTAACTGTGTTTAGGGATCCGGTTACAAGATACATTTGATACATTTTAAGTAAATACATCTTTTTACCAGATGCTGCAGTCATATACTTTTACCTTCCTAAACACTCAACTTGGTGGCTTGAGCCAAATGAAGGCTCTATGCATTTGGATAGCAGTCTAATTAACACATTTCCAAAGGAAGAACTTCCAAACATCTTGTGGCCAATTATGTACTTTCAAACAGTTGCCAGGATTACCATACAGGGAAATATGCAACCATTTTGCCCGTCCTACAAGCAGCAATGAAGCAAATTGGTTTAGCTGGGAGTGCATGGGCTAATTGTTGGTCTGAGGGACAAACATTGGTCAGTATATCAGATGGAATCTCTTGCTTTGATTTGACAGCCACCTGACATGGCAGATCAAGCAAAGTTTAATACTTCAGCCAAGTCCATCTTTGACATTGTAATTTGAAGTTATTTCATTCCAGAGCTGAATTTGAACTCAACCTTCTCATGCTGAAACAAGCTTCCAGCATCAAACCTAGATAGATCCCTTGCATTTAGCCTGCAGGCTCCTAGAAGTGAAATTGCAACTTGTACTAATTCAGAATGAAGAGGTAGACTGTTTAAAGAAAGTAAAATGGATAATTGTTAAATGAAGCTGGCAAAATGCTGAAGAATTCTTCAGGATCAGGATTGAGACCCATACTTCTAATCAACTACCAGTATTTAAAGTCATGTAAATTGTTTAACCTTGTGTAACATGGGAAATGCTACAGGTAAATGATTAGAATAGAGATGATATCCAATGCAAATTGAGGGGAAAAATGGGAAGTCATGCACAAGATAATGCAGAACCAAGGACCAATCCCTGGACCCAAAGGAAAATGGTCAATTTACATGGGTAAAGGGATGAGTAGTTCCTAACTTGATTTGCACCCCTTTTTCATAACCAAGTGCAGAAGCTTAACACCAACCCCAAAAAAATGGAAGACTGTTTCCAATCATAACTGGATTAATCCATTTCACTTTTACAGAGCTCATTAATCTGGGGTATATGCTGCTGCTTAGTGGTTAAACTATTACTATTTAAAAGGTCAAATTTAAAGCAACCATTTTTCTCTCATCAGAAGCTGTCCAACCCATGTACTTCCAGAAATTTTATTAATGGTCTATTTGTTCTCCACCTGAATCAGCACAAAAGCTTGTTTGACCCACTATGAGTGTTGGCTCTGGAAGTAGTTTCCACTTCCTTTTTGAAGTGGCTCAATTCTACTCCCTTACCATTTTCAGCCAAACACCCTCTCCCAGATTCTAATACACTTGGCTGCTGATTGGGATTGTGTTTTTCTACCAATTACATTTTAATTTACATTTCCTTATGGGTAGAGGGAAGGGTAGTAGTAGAGAAAGCTAGGATGGATGTTGCCATTGGTATGCAAAATGAATAAATCAGTAAAACCATCTTTTAAAAAACCCAGATTTATTTATAGTACTTAACCAGAATATACAAAGTAGTGGTCAAGCATGAACTAATGAGGTATACAAATTTAAACCTTGTTCAATATGGAAAAAATGACACTAATTTAATCAATTCTTTAAACCATGGGTTTTAAGCATACATCACAATGAGTTCAAAATTTACAAATTGACCCTGTCAATTTTCACTAGAAATTTACTGCACCACAAACAATAACAGCAAAAAACTGTGGAGCTTGAAAGTTTTTTTCTTTTTTTTAATTTTTGTACAGAATAGAAGACCAATTTTATTTCTCCCCCTCCCCCCACCCAAGTTAGCAAGACCTATATCTTTGGCCTTCATTGCATATGAACCTCTACCCTAAGCACAATTTACAAAAAGAAAAAAGGGCAGTAATTATTTTTTCTTGAAATAAGAACATGGTCAGTAAATGGTAAAGTGTGTGCTTCTAAAATGTACAAATTCAAGTTCTAAACCCATTTTGAAACAGACCAAAAATGTATTACAGCATTCAAACCCATTACAAACATGGTTGTACAAAGACCATTTAATAAATAACTTCATAAAAAACAAATATCCCCAGAGCAATGCCTTGGACAGGTGTTTCAAGAACCAGTTGTACAGTACAATATAAAAACCCACTCTGCAAATGTACGTAAAAAAAGCACACTCTTTACATCGTGAACCTGACCACACCATCAAGATATAAAAATTTGAATGAAGGAATGTTTAAGCCTCTGCCTTGGGGTTTGTTGACTCTCCATTTTCTGACTTTTGCCTCTTGCTTTCAACTTCATCCTGGGAGGGAAAACAAGAAATTAAGTGCAAGGAAAACTGCAGTTTATAGGCTTAAAATTCAAAAAGCTCACCTCAAATGAACACACCTCTGTAGAATTCTCATTCATATACCTTTTATATGCTTAAAAGCATTTTAAAGTCCCTATTGTACCAACTCACATCATACTCCTATGGCCAAGAGGCTTCAGACCTCAAGAATCAGCAGTTGGAAGATTTTGCACACTTGGCAATAGAACTTAGTACTTGGCAGAACATATTCCAGCTCCCTAATGATTTGGTGTACAACTCAAATTCTACATTTCTAAATCATGTAAAAAATGTCATTTCACTTAAAAATCTGTACAAACCTGCTCTTCTGCAGGGCGCTTCACTGCATGGCCATCTGTATCATCTCCTTCCTCCTCAGCACCTTCTTCCTCATCACCATCTTCACCTTCACCCTCACCTGGAAAATAAGATTAGTTACCTACCAAAATCTGTATACAAAATTCACAAACTAGAACATGAACTTTCAATACACAACACTGCAAGTGGAGTCACTGATCCAAAATACTTCTATTAATTGCAATTACAGCCATTTTACCAGACTGCATAAAATACCATATATTAATGCTACATTCTTTTGCAATAGAACACAATTAACTACTTTATTAACAATATTATTGATACGAAAGTTTCTCTTGGATACATACCATCTTCATCTTCCTCCTCTTCATCTACTTCCTCTGCATTTTCATCAACATGATCAGCCCCATTCTCCTCCTCCTGTAACAATTAAGGAATACTAATGTAAATCTGTACTCGTTCAGATGCATGCTACTTGAAGGTTAAGGAGCTCTGCAAATCTGTTTAGCTAGAATGCAGAAACAACATATTAAGTTGCCATTACAAAACACCTCAGTTATGCTAGTTGCATAGGTGTGCTACAGTACCATTGTATTTACTTGAGCAGTTACAGTATGGACTGACAACAATACGGGATATTTTCTGAGACCTGGTCGGGGGTGGGGGGGTGGTGGTGCTGGTGGTGCAGGATTAGTTGTCAGAAATCATTGGCGATCCACCGGAAAGCGCCTACACAAGGTCGTTACAGATAGATAAATAAACACAATCCAACCTATCAAAGTAGTCACCAAGTAAACCATCAAAACAATTTTCGCTTTACTTGCAAAATGTGACCAGTGATAAGATTTAAAATTCTCGTCTCGCCCCTTTATCTACCCCCCTTCCATTTTAATACCTACTGTTCCATTCGCTGGGGCATCTCCGCTCCCATTTTCTTTCTTCTCGGTCTCCTCCACAGCTTTTTCTTTCAGGTCCTGTAAATCCAGAAGACAAATCGTTCAGAAGTGAAATCCTGTCCAACTTCAAAAAAAATCCTCCGGCGATACGAGTTCCCAAAACAGTCCGTTTGGCTCCGTGTACCCGTTCATTGCAACACAGATCTTTGTTTCCAGCCCTGTGCACCGTCTTCCGTTTACTGAAACAGCGGTAGAAGAGATCGGAAACTCGGCTCCCACTCCGATTCCTTCCCGGACACACCGAAGCCATCGACAAATTTAGATTAACACCAATGCTAGGCACCCGCACCACATTTAGGGCAAATTGCACCGGGCACAAAAACCGGGAGTCCGAGGGAGAAAGTCAGCGGCGTCCCATGTATCACCATTAATGCTAAGATTGCGATTTCTAAACTTTTCGGACCAAGTTTAAAAACATTGCAATCCTTTACTATTAAAATCATTTACTACAGCGCTTTCGCTGTGGCGAGGGAACGTAAACCATCAGCTAGTGCCTTGGGCTGGATTTTGCGAAGTCGGACGTGCAGAAATTGAAGTGGAACCAACATTTCGCCGCATACGGTACACCAATAAATGGCGGGAGAGCCGCTGCAATGGCGCAGCTGCAGGGCTACATGTGGCCGCACCGACCCTCCTTCCGCCCTCAACACCCACGCCACTCGGGTCCCAGCTGCGCACGCATGCGCGGTCTGGCCCAACCCCACCCCTCCACCCACTGGGGAAGGACAAACCCCGCCTCCTCGGCGCGCGCACGCCGGGACTGGGTGCGCGCGCGCGCCTCCGCAGCCCGTGCACGCGCTTCTCTCCCGCCGTTCCCCCAACATTCGCGCGCCCCCCCCCCCAATGTGGGAAAACAAAACCGGCGGCAGTAAAGAGCGGGAAGCGGCGGCCCGGCGCCACACGCAGGCGTCAAGCTCTTCAGATTTTCTTCCCCTTCGTCAAATGGAAGCGAACCAGCGCCGGGTGAGTGCGTCCGCCCGCCCGCCACCGAGCAGTAACAATCGGAAGCGGGGCTGAAGCGTGGAGCGGGACCACCGGGGTGGAAAAGGGGACCGGATGGAGGAGATTGGGGGGAGGATCCCTAAGGGAACGAGTCCCAGGGATAGAGGGAGGCGGTGATCCTGGATCAGCCGAGGGGGATTCTGAGGGAGAGTTCGCCAGGCGAGGGCGGGAACAATGTGAAACGGCCGCTTCATTCAGGAGCGCCGCGGATCCCCGGCTGTCCGGCCCCTGCGGCCGGACTGAGGACCACCGACCCTCGCCGGCCGAACACCAAGCGGGTCTCCGTGGCCGGTCTCCCCGCGCTGGAACCTACCGACCCTCCGAGTCCCAGCGGCCGGTCGGACTCCAGCCCCCGTGTAAACCCCGCGGGAAAGTCGGCAACTTCACACAGAAACGCCGCCAAACGGAGGGGCTCCGGCGGCGTCAACAGCTCAGGGACATCAGGTGGAGAGATCGCTCGTCGTGTTTACATTCGTTCATAATTAAGTTTTCAACTTTATTAAAATAAAGTAAACCCACACGCAGCAGAACCAAACTCCGCCACCTCAACCCATAAAATACCTTGCCGAAATTATCCTTGGACAGGAGATTTGCACTTTTAGATGGTACTGGTTATACGCACGCTTCACACAAAGAGAAATTTGAGATAACAAAGGGAACACGAGGAAGGTTAAACATCAAGAATAATTTCAGACAATTTTACAATTACGTTTTTGTTAAAAAAATAAACTCACCTTGGGGTTAACCTCTTTGGTGGTGTCCACTACGGTATCAGCCATTCTAAACAAATTTCAGATTTATAAATATATATATTTTTTAAAAAGTCAAGTAGGTAAAGGCTGATTTATCCCGTGGTTATAAATATTTCCCTCAGCAGGTCTCCCTTTGTGTGACACACGCTGTGAGGAGGAATGAGGCGCTGTTCGCCGCGCTCACACTCTTAATACCTTCGCTCGCGGACACGCAGCCCCGCCCTCTCCATCTCCAATTGGTTAATTTTGCTGCCTGTTAATTACTGCGTACCGCCTCCTCTCCTGTTGATTGGAGATATGCAAATCAGTTTTACTATGATTGGTTCTGCGGGTTTTTTTAAAGTACAGCCTTTGTCGCGCTGATTGGTTGTATGTTAATCATTATTTTCCTTTTCTCTCTCGCAGTTTGACCCGCCCCGAGCTGACGCTCCCGGCACAGGTAATTCCGATTGGATCATCTCGCCAATGCACCAAGGGTAGGTTCAATGATTTGTGGGCTCTCCTTAAGCTCTTGATCATTGCTCCTCCAAAGATGTCAATCACAACCGAGGGAACTTCCAATTGGAAAATGTGGCTATTGAGATGTAGCAGCTCCGCCTATGGTTTTTAATAACGCTGAGACCTGGCATTAATCTCCTCTAGAGGTTCTCTTCTACTGGTCCATTGTCTGTCAATTATTTAAATGCTTCATTTTAATTGGTAGCAATGTCAAGTCTTGCCTTCCTTTCATTCGCATTGGTAATCCCTCACAATGGCTCAGTTTTCTGATTAATATAATTGGTTCCTTTTTAAAGGTCATCTACTTATCGCCACTGTCCAGCAGACTGTTATTTCAGTGTTTGTTTTACAGCTAGGTTGGCACTGGAATTTGTTTTTCTCGCTTACCATTAATAAGATCCATTTCGTAATGTTCTTACTATTATGACAGACTCGGCCAACTACTGTTGGAGGTTTTATTTGAATACCTAAACAAGGATGACGACTTAATACAACAGTATCCAGACACTTTTGCGTTTAAAACAATAGTTTAAAATTAAGGCCAAATAACTTTAAACTGATAAATCATTAACAACACTTTGATTCTGAAAGACAAAACATACAAAATGAGTGTTTTTCAAACATCCCATGATGTCGGAAGTTAGAATTTACCTGTTTGGAGATCTAAGTCAGCACTAACAGCCAGTCTGGGCATCCGCAATCTATTTTTTTTTGTTAATTTTTTCCCCCTCAGATCTTAAAACTAATTGTTGTAACACGGTTACTTGTTTCCTGTTTCAAACAAAAATTGGTGTAACAGACACGATTCGCGAAGTTTTGTCACATTTAATCAGGTGCAATTCTCACCTTCACGTTTTCTTCCACACTGGAGTAATCTTTTCGACCGCTGCGGGATAGGTTCGCCTGCACTCGAGCGCCAAATTATAACAAAATGGAAACTTATCCTCAGCGAGTCTTGACTTGAATCACAGTGCGGTGGCAGCTTCAGCACACCCACATGTTCATTTTTTATTTTGATGGAGACGCGTTAATATGAATAGTTAGAAAGGGGATATTTGATCGATTGACTAAACTGTGACCTTTTAACACGACACACCATACTTTTTAATGTTAATTCCACAATTTGTCATACTTCATCTTCGAATTATTTGAAAGGAAGTACTAAGTACACGGTCATATTTTAAAAGTATGGTATATTTTAACATTTCTTTCGGTAACTGGTTAACTGACAAGAAATCCTTGTTACCTGGTGTACCAATAGATTTTACCTGGCAATCGCTGACTCTACAGAGACTTGTATCGCTGTTTTTTCCCGCCTTTGGCAATCTGCCACATATTTACTCGTGTGGAGAAGTTCCTATTGTTTGATTTATGAACAGAGTTTCCAACTGTCACGCAAATCGAAACTGTTGCAACATAGCCGAGATCGGGAGTCTACTTGCCACTTCAATAATGTTAAACTCGCCGTGTAACAAGACTTTACGACAAAGTCATTGCTAATTTAGTTTATTGCACAAGCCGAGCAATAGTGTAGCTGGGCAAGGTTGACACTTAAAGTCACGTGAGGTTTCTATGTTAGAATGTTTTTAAACACAAGTTTTTTTTCATCTTAACTAACGCCTCTTAGTAATTAGATACAGTTTAACCATCTCAGAATTTGATTACAACGATTTTATTCGAAATCAACAAATCAACACTCCATTCCACTCTCCTTTTCACGAACTCCATCAAGACTCAAACTATGGACCTCCTTTGCTCCTTCACTTATTTCTTCATACAGAGTACTATTTAAAAAACGCTAATGTCATCAACAATCTGGTAATTTACATGGTCTCTTCTCGCCTTGGCCTTTCACCTCAGCCTTCCGATTTAAAGTAAGTATATTTTCCAAAATTAGATTCAGATCAAGCCAGATATTGCAGTAGATTTATTAGCCAAAAACACCTATTCGTATAGTCAAAAACACCTAGTTTTGTTTGATTACTCTAGGAAGGGGCTTCCTATCAGCCTTAATGTAAAACCACAGAGACCACGAAGATCTCCCATTCGCTTCAGAATCAAAATACTAGAGAGGAAGAATAACCCGACAATTTTTTTTTAGGTTAGCACGTTAACTAAGATCACCTGGCAACATTCTGGTGGTTCCTTGTTCCTTGTTGATGGAGTAAATAAAATACAAGATGAGAAATTATTAGATTGAAAATTCCTGTATCCTTCAGAATGTGTATCACTTGCTTTATGTTCTTCCACAGAAGGTGAACTACTTCCTCAAAGCATATATCATTCTGAGCCTTTTTAATATACTGTTTAAATAAGTTGTTTGTGCAACACACAACACTCGTTAGAAAGTGTGACTTTCCAATTGACAATATAATACCTGACCCCAAATGTGATAAACTCTTCCTGTTGACAGTTAGGAGAGGTTTTTTTCTGTTGTACATGCCTTCATCCTATTAAAATTACCTTGATATTATGAGGTAGGTTTCCAGACTTTCTCTCCATTTTTAAGCAATACTTTGCCCTAGTTTCATTCATGCCAATGACCGATTTTTGCAACATGGAGACTTAAGTTCAACATGTCTTTCTGCATCACAACTGTGATGGTGTCATTCACTAACTTTGAGTGAAAATAGGCAGGTGACTATCCTATGTGAAAAGTCTGTCTCAACTTAGTTCTCAGTAGCCATCGGCTTATAAAACAAAATTGCTCCTAACTTGGCATTGATTGAGAATCTTACTTCAAAATGTTGTTGTAAGGAATGTTACACTGATGTGCTCTTGGTTGGGTTTAAGACATTGTTAGAAGAGAGTAATACAAGTTTTATTCTGCATCTGGCAGTACAATATTTGACTAAAGCATGCAGGGATAGTAAGGAGAGATTTTCCTTTTGGCCTAGGATTGTCAGGTTATAAAATGCCTGACTGCAAACAGCAACAGAAACATTTTAAAATGAAAATACACTTATTTGAAAAAGCTAAAATTGGAACAGAATAGGAAGCAGAAAGGCGACTAGGACTAAGTAAATATTCTTTCAATGAGCTGGCACAGGCACATTGGATTGGATGTGCTCATCCCATTGCTGTAATATTCTACGACCAGTGAGTGCTTGACTTTGATGCCGCTGTCTGTAATAGGAAGTATTCCATACCCCCCAAAATTATAGACTTCATTTTTATGATCATTAAAATAAAACAGGCTTGGGTTGCCCCAATTTTATTCAATTGACACAGACAATCATCAAACAGACCTGAAAGTATCACTTGATTATTAGTCTGGTGGCTGATCTCAACTTAATAACAGTTGGGATTCTAGATTTAGCTTTAACACCCTAGCTACAGAGGAAGATAGTAATCCTTTTTTCAAACACTATCTAGTGACCCTCGTTCTAAGACAGATTTGTATTTTATTATGATGCCATCAAAAATAGTCTGCCGACCAGAGAGCTATTAATAAATGTAGGATTTTAATTCAGTGGGAGTTCAGGATATTCAGAAGAAAGGAAATGGAAAAAGTTAGTAAAGCAGTTAAAGACGAACAAGCAACATGAAAAAATGGTAGCCGTCATTATTTAAAGGATTACACATTTTGAGGAGGAATTTTGTTTCTTAAAAGGTTGGAAATCTTTGAAATTTTGTAGCCCATAGTGGTGTGGAAGCTGAATTATTAAATATACACAAGGACCAAATGGACAGATATTTATCTGAGGGGGAGTCAACATTATTGGGGAACAGTCAGGAAAGCACAGCAGAGGCCAAGTCATGATCTTTGTAAATGGCAGAGCAGAATCAAGGGAGCCATACGACCTACTTCCTACTTCTCCTGCTCCCGTTTCTTGTGGTCTTATGAGCTGTATGCAAAGTTTAGTAAAATTATCAATTAACAGGTTGAGCTGAGCAACAGCAGAAGCTGCACTGGGTATTCACTTTAGCTTGGTAGGAGCAAGTATGCATTTGATAGATTACTGTATTAAATAGAGGCTGAGCCAAACAGGATTTGAGAAAATTGTTTACTCAGCATGTACCACATGGCTAATTCCATTTGCAGAAAAGGTAGACGTAGGCTGATTTTCAAATTTGATGATATTCTGAGTTAATCTTGAGTCACCTTCCACTGTTTCCCTTTCCCCATGCTCATGGTTATGATATTCCTGTGAACTCAGGAATTTCCTGCCAAAAGTGTTTTCTACTCATTTTTCTCTTTAAAATCTATCTTATTGGCCAAACTGTTCACTGTCTGCCCTGATGTCAAATTTTGTTTGATAATGCTCCTGTAAAGTGTTTTGAGAAATGTTATTACATTAAAGGCCTTATGTAAAACTAGTGACTGTTTCTTGTTCAGATGATAAGGCAATTTAGCACTTGTTTCCCTGTTTTGTTTTACATGCTGACAGCAGTTATTGTGCTAAGGATTGTACAAATATAGTCCAGCCAAGCTTCTCCGGAAGCCAAACTTATGAGAACATGGACATGGCACACAGAGACCAAGTGCAGAAGAATTAAAAAGCAGTTCAACTGTAGGCCAGACACTTGAGTTCTGTGTTTCATGGTTGGATTTGCCTTTATTTCCCCAGTAAGGAGGGTGTAGAATAATTGCTTTTCTAGTTCATTTTGCATCTGGCGGCACGGTATTGTGGCAGTTAGCATAACGCTATTACAGCACCAGCGACCCGGGTTCAATTCCTGCTGCTGTCTGCAAGGAGTTTGTACATTCTCCTCGTGTCTGCGTGGGTTTCCTCTGGGTGCTCCGGTTTCCTCCCACATTCCAAAGACGTACAGGTTAGGAGCTGTGGGCATGCTATGTTGGCGCCAGAAGAGTGGCGACACTTGCAGGCTGCCCCCAGCACATTCTTGGTAACGCAAAATGTGTTTTGATGTACCATGTGACTAATAAATACCTAAAAAAAATTATTACTTCTGTATATGTGTATGCTGCCTGTTCATTCTCAATAATGTAGTGCTGTTTAGATTCTCTAAATATGCTGGAATATTGTGAAATTTTCTTTTACTGGGATAATTAGTCTTTGGTCCTTTATCAAAGTGTCCATTTTACATATATGAACTAAGGTAGTGAGGTTTATTTTGCCCAAGGGGTGAAACCTGGCATCATGTGGCTGCAGTGTTAATATAACTAGCTTGTTTGGAGGTCCCCATATAGTTTGGAGTTTTGGTTCTAATTGCTGTGTGTAACAAGAGCATAAAAACAACATTTGACCAAGCGAGGCATTAAAAAGCCCCAGTACAACTGAGGTCACAACTAGCATGAAAGAAGCTGGTTGTGATTGTTGGAGGCCAATCATATCAGTTCTGGGATTTTGCAACAGAAATTCCTCAGGACAACATTCTAGACCTAACCATTTTTGGCTGCTTGATCAACCCAACTATTTTTGGTGGCTTCAATGAATTATCCTGTGTCATAAGAACAGAAAAGGGGATGTTTGCTGATAACTGCAGAGCACTTAGTTTATTTACAACTGCTAGAATATTCCTTGCTACTTAACAGTTTGGGCTGATATTAGCAAGGAATACTCTAGCAACCACTAGCTCCAACAAAATAACCTAATCAAATCCCTTTGATGTTGAATGACATTGCCATCATCAAATCTCACATCAAAATAAGCTGGGTTGTTTGGGGGTGGGAATCATCAAACACCATTCTGACTTGGAAGTACACTTCTACTATGTCATTTCTGGGTCAAAATCCTGGAATTTCTTGCCTAACATCACTGTGTGAATACCAGTGACACCTTCTTCTCTTGAATGAATATCAGAGATTCATAAAATTATAGATAATATTCAACACCAAAGAAGGCCATTCAGCCCATTGGTTGAAGAAGTGTTACCCAACCTAATTCCACCTTCCAGGACCAAGTCTTAGCTCTGCAGGTCACAACTCTTCATGTACACATCCAAGAACTTTTTAAATGTGATTAGGGTTTCGACCTCTACCACCCTTTCAGGCAGTGAAATTTCCTCAGCTCCCCTCTAATGATTCTACTAGTTAATTTAAATCTTTGCCCTCTGGTTTTTAACTTCTCTGCTGAGGAGTCAAAATCCTTTCTGTTTATTTATTCTGACACACACAGACACACACACAGACCAGTACATGCAGGACATCAGCAGGGATGGGACAAAATAAAAGACAAGATCTCTGATAGAGCGATAGATCTCTGATAATCTCTGTAGGAGAGATTAATTAACAATAGGGATGTTGGTGCCTCAAAAGAACCTTATAATGGCATGAGCAAAGAAACAGAATTGGTCTAAAGGAAGTATAAATGGGAATAGTTAAATCATTAGCAAATGGTTGAACTCAATGCTGAGACCAGAAGGGCTGTAAAATTGGCTGCTGTTCCTGAAAAGTGTGTTAAGATTCATTGGAACAGTTTAGAAAGCAGAAGATGGAGAGATCAGTGCTGAGTGGGAGTGAGAATTAAAGGGACCAGAAGGTTGGGGACATGCATGTGGACTGAACAGAGTTCCTTTTGTTATTTAATCTCCCTTGGTTGTTCCTCCTGCCATGTTTCTTAAAACTTAGTGTCTCTATTTTTTTTCCAGTTCTGACACAAGATCATGGACCTGAAACATTTAGTGTTTTTTTTCTCCAAAGATGCTGCAAGTATTTCCAACAGATTACATTTTATAGAAATATATAAATTAGGAGTGGGAGTAGGCCACTCATCCTCTCAAGATTGTTCTGTTATTCATTAGATTATGGCTGATCTAATTGTAACCTCAGCACATTTTCATGTACATGTAACTTTTCAGTCGCTTGCTTACAAGAATCTATCTACCTCTCCCTTAAAAATATGCAAAGACTTTGCTTCCACTGCCCTTAGAGGGAAAGAGCTCCAAAGACTCAGGACCCACTGAGAGAAAAGATTTGGCCTCACCTTTGTCTTGGGTGACCCTTTTTTAAACAATACTTCTCCCACAAGGGGAATCATCCTCTACGCATCCTCCCTGTTGCGATCCTTAAGGATCTTGTACAATTAAATCAAGCCCTCTCTTATTCTTCTAAACTCCAGTGGATACAAGCCTAGCCTGACAAACCTTTTCTCATAAGACAACCTGCCCATTCCAGGTATTATCATAAACATTCTCTGAATTGCTTTCAATGCAATAACATCTTTCTTTAAGGAGACTAAATACTGTACTTTAGATGCCCTATTACCAATGGCCTATATAACTGAAACCTAACTTTCCTACCTTTGTCTTCTGTTCCCTCGCAATAAACAATAACATTCTGTTAGCTTTCCTAATTAGTTCCTGTATCTGCAAACTGGCCTTTTGCGAATCATGTTCTTGGAAATCTAGATCCTTTTGCTTCATTGAGCTCTGCAATCTCTCACCACTTAGAATGCTTAAATAAAGATAGAAAATGCTGGAAATACTCAGCAGGTCAGACCACAACTGTGGGAAGTGAAACAGAGCTAACGTTTTGTGTCAAATACCCTTCATTAGAACTGGGAAGGAGATTAAAAAAACTATTAAGCTTCTGGGAGGGTGGGGGGGGGGGGCGTGCAAATGATAGGATAAAACCAAGGGTGACCATGGGGATAAGCTGTAAACAAGGTTACCTGGTCAATGAGTGAATGGAAGAAGTTAGAGAGTGAGAACACAGACAACGGAATGTAGGAACTGCAAAATGCAGAGCAGAAAGACATGTCCGGCAGGTCAGGCTTGGCACGTCCCCCACACCTAACTTGATTTGGCGTAACTTGATTACTTGGTCTATATCAGTCACCTATCTTTGATATTGACTCAGATTTTTTTTAGCCCCTTTTTAAGTTCCTGCTGGGAGTAGAGGACTTGCACAGCCTGACCTGCTGGGCATGTTTTCCTGCTCTGCATTTCACAACTCCTATATTCTTTCATCTATGTTCTTACTCTTGAACTGCTTCCATTCACATATTGACCAGAGCACCTTGTTTGCAGCTTATCCCCATTCACATATTGACCAGATCACCTTGTTTGCAGCTTATCCCCGATTTTACGCTATCAGAGAAAACCTCTTGCCCCCACCCTCAGTTTATCAAGCTGCTTTTGTTTCCTTCCCAGTTCTGATGAAGGGTCTTTTTGAAATGTTAGCCCTGTTTCTCTTCCCACAGATGTAGCCTGAGTATTTCCAGCATTTTCTGTTTTTATTTTAGATTTCCAGGACCTTTTTTTTAAATTTTCACTAGATAATATGCTGTTTCATTTGTCCAGCCAAAATAGATAAATTATATTCCATTTGCCAGACTGTTACCCACTCAATTAACCTATCTATATCCCTTTGTAGCCTCCACCATTACATTCAAATTCATACCTGTCTAAATTAGCCAATATTACTGGAACCCAATATTATTCATCACCCATCACAAACTTCATAATATATCACCTATTTCTCCTTCTTGGATACTTGCCCTTGTTTATTCGGGCCCTAACTCCACATATAACAAGCCTACTTTCTTCTGTTTCTGAACTATAACCTGTCTAAACTTCACCTCTATTAGAGCTGAACTCTTGTTGTAACCAGGCTCAACTTTTCCAGCATTTTATTTGCCAGTCATCCAGCTTCACCCTGTATAAAGTCTAAACCTAAAGTCTAATCCATTTCCCATTACACCATATCCTGCTCATGTATTATTCCTGTCAACACCAGTTTCTGTACGCCTCATACTTTCATTTAATTTACCTCCGTGATTTCCTTTAGCAGTATTTCTCTTAGTACCCTCTGTTTTTTTATGACTTTCAGTTACTATGCATGTGCACTACTTCCACTCTCCCATATGTCAAAGTTTTGATTTTTTGTTCCATGCTCAGGCTACTCTTACTCTATCTGAAAGCCAGCTTGAAATCTCTCTTTTTGTTATATTTTCAGTAATATTTATTTTCTGCTAAGATCTGAATCTCCTACCAACTGCAAAGAATGGTTAAAACATCTTGCTCTGTAAAGACATTATATCAATATTTTCAAGAAAATAACATTTATCTCAACATTTCAAAAATATACATTTATTGGGGTAATGAACAATCCAATATTCACTTTAGTTATTTGGATGCTGTTGAAAGAAATATATTGTGGATTATGTCGATAGTACAACATTTGAATGCCAAAGAGAGGTCTGAAGCATTTGCCAGAACTGTCAAGTGGATGAGTCATTTTGGCTTCTAACTCTAATGCTTATAACAATGCAGAAGGAGGCCATTCAGCCCATCATGTGTGCCGACACCCACAGAGCAATTCCATTAGTCCCAGCCCCATTCTTACTATTTTTCTGTACCCTTGCAACATTCTTTCTCATACATGCCCATTGATTCACCTATGATTCTTTTTGCAATTTACCTACACTCAGTAATTTACTGTAGCCAATTAATCTACGAGCATGTGTTTTGGAGGCAACTGGAACACTCAGTGGAAACTCGTGTTGCTACTGGGCTATACCTCATGGAGAGAATGTGCAAACTTTCTGCAAACACAGACTGCACCCGAGGTCAGGATCATACCCAAGTCCCTGGAGCCATGAGGAAGCAGCAATAACTGCCGCACTACTATGCCACAATATTATTACTGTGACTTCCTCATTATCACAGAAGCTAGTCTTTATCTAATTCTGTTCACTCCATATGGCAGACTCACAAGAGACTGCAGATGCTGGAATCTGGAGCAACACACAAGGCACTGGGGGGACTCAGCAGGTCAGGCAGCATCTATGGAGGGAAATGGATAGTTCGGGTCAAGACCCTTTATCTGGACCCTTCATTCCAATGAAGGGTGCCCATTTCCCTCCACAGATGCTGCCTAACCTGCTGAGTTTCTCCAGCATTTTGGGTGTCACTCCATATGATAAAAACAAATAGCTGAGAGTACTGTATACAGCAGGAGCAATGAAATTTGGTAAAACTGACACCAGTGGGGAACAACAAGAAAACTCACCAATGGCTGAAGTCTTATCTCACAAAAAAGGAAGATATCTGTGGTTGTCCAAGGTCAATCATTTTAGCCCCAGGATATCAATGAACTGCTAGGGGAAGCATCCTAGGCCCAGACATCTTTAACTGTTTTATCAATGACCTTATGTCACTAATGACTGCAGTGTTCAATTCTATTTCCATCTCCTCAGAAAATGAAGCAATTCACACCTGCAGCAGTAAGACCTTTCTAACATTCAGGCATGAGCTGATTAGTTGAAGTGACATTTAGGTTATGTAAGTTCTAGACAAGGACTACTTTCAACAAAAGAGAGTCTGGCCACCCACCCATGATAATCAATGAAAATACAATTGCCAAAATCCCTACTGTGAATATCCTGGGGGTCACTTTTGACCTGAAGCTCTACTAGACCAGCCACATATGTATTACAGTTGTGAGAGCAGGTTAGAAGCTGGGTATCCTGTGGTGAGTGACTCACCTGACTTGCCAAAGGAGAAGTCAGGAGGGTGATGGGATACCGTTTACTTCATTGGATAAAAGCTAATCTGACATCAATTGAGAAGTACAATAACACTGAGGACAAAGCATGCAGCTTGGTTGGCAATCCATGCACCATCCTAAATATGCAATTTCTCTGTCACCAATACCAACCATGTAGCAAATGCAAAAGGCATCACAGTTACTTGACAAGGCTACTTTGACAGCACCTCAAACATCAAACAGAACAAGGACAGGAGGCAATAGCAGGTTCCTACCAAGTAAATCGCAATCCTGGCGTAAAAATATATCACTACTGGGTCTAAATCCTGGAAATGACCCCATACCAGTGGTAATAAGTGCATCCATTGGAAAAGTTGCACTGATTCAGGAAGGTGGTTCACCATCACCTGAAGGAAAATTAGGAATGCATAAGAAACCCTTGACCATGCCAGTGATGCTCAGTTCCCAGAAACAAATACAAGACATTATCAATCATCCACAGGTGTGTGGTAAAGGACACAGGGTTTATTAATAGTGAAGCACATGATCTGACTCATGTGGCCACAAATATTTATAGTTATTTTGAGGGGAATGTTAGACTTATTAAAAGTATTTGCAATGCCTCTTCGAAATGTTTTCAAAATGTAAAGGATAACTTCAAAGCTAATGTTAAGAATTTGTTACCATTCCTACTCCTGAATTTAATGCATATAAAATCTTTCACTCAATAACCATTTCGCTTTATGGACAGTAGTACTCCAGTGTTGAAAAATGGAACAATTATAAACTTATAAACAATTATCAGGTACAACACAATGCACTTCCTGCATTAATGTCATGGGCTAAGATGAATGACCTTGAACAACCACAACTACCTTCCCTTTTTGTGAGATACAACTTCAGCCATTGATGGGTTTTCTCGCTGATTCCTACTGGCATCAGTTTTACCAGGTTTCATTGCCCTTGCTGTATTCTTTGCACTATCATTACACATTTCTCCTTTATAACAATTGGCCTTTTCTGATATAAGCTTACTTTTGGCTTATTTTTTAACCATAGGTGTTTTTTTTTATTTTTACATGGAATGACTTGGTATAAAAATAGAGAAAGGCTTTTTTGTTATTGTGTTACACTTTTTACACAGGAAAATGAATGTCCTAAGATTATGTTAGTGGCTTGCTGTAATTACTGATACATACCATTGCTTTTCATTGGTACTATTCCAATTCTTACTAAAACATGTTACGTTACACATTTATTCTGATATACCCAGCTCTGCTCAGATATAAAACTAAATCCTGACCCGTCAGCCAACCCAAACTCGATCAGAGTCTGTGAACTTATACTTAATCTACACTTGAATCAACCCAACCATCTCCATAATTGTATTGATCTGTTCGAGATGAACCATCAGGTATTGTCGAGAACAGAGGACGTGGTAACACTAAGCAAATTATCTTGACCTGGATAAAGTTCTGAGCTGAACCAATGTGACCCAGCCTGACATGATCCAATCCTGAATGTTTTATCAGAATATACACCTGACCCCACAAGATCTTGGCACATATAGTCCAACTCAAGTTGGGTAGCCAAGCTATAGCTCTGCATTACCTTCACTTTAATCATTGAAACTTATAATGTTCTTACAGAGCTGACAGAAGGAGGATTTTTACCCTGGCTGAAGAGGTTAGAACTAGGGGGTCATAGTCTCAGAGTAAGAAATAAACTGTTTAGGGTTGAGATAAGGAGAAATTTCTTCACTGAGAGGGTCATGAAATTCTTTACTTCAGAGGGCTGTTGAAGCTCAGCCTGGTCTGTCTGGCTGTCTGTCTGTCTGTCTGTCTGTCTATCTATCTATCTATCTATCTATCTATCTATCTATCTATCTATCTATCTATCTATCTATCTATCTATCTATCTATCTATCTATCTATCTAATTAATTAATTAATTAATTTACTGCATGGTAACAGGCCCTCCCAGCCCAACGAGTCCGTGCCGCCCATTTTAAACCCAAATTAACCTACCCGTATGTCTTTGCAATGTGGGAGGAAACTGGAGCACCCGGAAGAAACCCATGCAGACACGGGAGAATGTACAAACTCCTTACAGACAGTGACGGGAATCGAACCCCAGTCGCTGGCACTGTAATAGCGTCGCGCTAACGGCTACACTATCGCGTGAGTTCATGCAAAACAAAGATCAATAGATTTCTGGATATTAAAGGATTCAAGGGATATGTGGACAGTGCAGGAAAATGGCACTGGGGTGGATGGTCAGCCATGATCTTGATGAATGGCAGAGCTCTTCCAAAGGTTTAAATGTCCGATTGCTTTTCCTATTTCTTATGTTCCTGTGTCCTGTATTCAACCACTCCACTGTTATTAATTTGAAACAAGGCTCATCTGACATCCCCGAGTGCATAAACAGAAACTTCTTTCAAATAGAAAACTGAGAATACCATGCCAAAGAACATCTTTTGTGTCCCACTGTAAATTCCATCCCTAACCACTGAGTCCATCCTCTTCTTTGGCATTTGTCTGCAAATGAACCAGATTGTTCATAACCTTGGCTTCATATCTGAGTCCAAAATGAACTTCTGATCAAAACCTGCTCCATCACCAAAACATTATTTGATTCTGTTCCTGAATCAACTCATGTGTTGCTGAAACCCTCATTCATTATATAGTAACCTCAGGACTCAAGTACTTCAATAATCCCGTCTCAGCTTTCTATCTTCCATCATCCATAGGTTTGAGCTCATCCAAAACTCTGCTGTTTATATATTAACCTGCACCTCATCCTGTTCACCTCTCACCTATACTCATTGACCTACATTGGCTCCTAGTTTGATGACGTCTAATATTCTGATTCTTGTTTTCAAATCTGTCCATGATATTGCTTATCTGTGTAGCCTTCTCTTGCCCCACAACCCTTGTATCTATGTGTTCCTCCTAATCTGGCCACTAGATCATCCCTAATTTCAGTTGTTTCACTCTTGGCAGCTACTTAGACTGGAAATCTTGAATTTCACACTCTAAAACTCTTTGGCTACTACCTCCCATTTTCCTATATAATGCTCATTTTAACTTACCTTATCTTTTCTAATATTTCCTAACAAGGCAAGATGTTAAATTTTATTTGATACCATTCTTGTGTAGAACCATGGGACATTTTATTTTGTTATATTTGCTTTATGAATGCAAGTCGTAATTGGGATCATCCAGTCTTCATGTATTTCCAGACCAGATCTGGTAAAGTTAGCTATGGACTATTAGATGTACCAATCAATTATTTTGTAGCATTGGCAGTCCATTTATTTAATGATAATAAAGTCCCAACCAATTTTGTTTTCTAAATGAGACCACATTGCCATATCTTGTTACGTTTCTAAGTCACACACATAATCACATGTTTAAATAATTTAATTTCTTCACTGACTTAAAATACTAAACTAGCAGTTGTAAGACACAACAACTAAACCCTGATGGAAATCTTTTTTTTAATATTTGTTACTATTTACTAGTAACTTTATTTTCATTGAACAGTAATTATGCTTTAAAAACATTTAATTGATTGTGCAGCACTTTTAGGATATCCAGAGGTCATGAAGGGCACTGCATAAATATAGGTCTTTCTTGACGTTATCTTATGACTGTAACTGTAATCCTATCTATGTTGATCACCATCTGCTGCCCTCTGCTCATTGACCTACTGTGTTTATACTTATTTTTGATGAAATTACCTTGGTAAGCATTATTAGAGCAACATCCATTTTGTGTCATCTGCAAATGTACAGTACATAGTATTCTATCCACTCATTGTTTTGTGAGGATTGTAACAGCAACTCCCTGATCCCTGTGGGATTTCACTGATGATCAGCTTTCATTTGGTCACTTCATTGCATTTGTAAATTTAGTAGATTGCGAATCAACAGTCTTACCACTTCATGGTGTGATACATTTAATTACTAATCATAGAATTAAATAATAAATTATGGACCACTTTGTACAATCCAGTCATAACAAATATGTAATATTATAAATCGGTAAAACGTGTACATGTAATGCTGATCTTGCAAATTGCCAAAACCTAGTCCATGTGTTTTGCTATCTTATGTTCCTCTCAACGTAACTAACTTAACATCTCATCTATTGCCAACTTTAGATCTTTAATTTGAATTTTTAGAATGTTAACAGGCAGATACTAAACAAAATCAAGAATTGAATGATTTGGTCCACAGTGTCCAAAAAACATAGGCCTATACCTGTAAATTAAGAGTTGAAAATTTGGTGAGGAGAAACTCATACCTAAGCCATTCTTGGATTATGAATTTATGGAATAGCCAACTACTCATAGGAATCCATTTCTAATCCGTGCAAATATTAGGTCTACTTCCCAGTTTCCTTATTTTGGCCTCAGTTATGGATTATTGGAGACATTTAATAAAATAGATTTATCAATCTGAGTTGCAAATCCCTAAATGCCTAATGATAAAATCTCTCCTGGTATCAAACTAACTTATATAGTCTCAACTGTCCTGGATTTATTTCCTGATCTGTGCTGAACAGTTAATGTCAAGCTCTTAATTTGTGTATACCTGCAAATATTGAGCAAGAGCAGATTTAGGTTTAGTCACAGCCAAATAAACCTGTTGGCACTCTCAGTCCGGACTTGCTTATGACCTTGTAGACTGGGTAATGGTGTAACTTGCCCCTTGAAACCATTAAGAAGCATGACTTTGGCCCCTTCAGAAAAGAAGGGTGAAAATTAGGGGTAAAGAAACTTGTGGTGAATGCTTTGCCAACTTTTGACACTTAATTAATTTCCGTTGAAAGGAATTCCATTTCAAATTAATGACCGTCCTGATGAAATACACTAAAAATAATTTCCATTTATTAAAATAGGTTCACCTAATTACCTTGAACGGCATGAGACAGATGTTGGGTATTACTAGAATAATTCTATTTCCTTTTGCATTGGAAACTCAAGACAATTAAATTCTGTAACTAATTTAGGTTTAAATTGAATTGTTCTTTTTGTATCTCTTAATACTCTGGTTGATATGTAAACTCTGTGGCATAGCTTGTTGGCCTACATAGCCTAGATTTTAAAAGTAAGTTTAAACAATATTGATTTTTTAACACCTTATTCTGACTTAAAAACAGCATGTATGGCATTTTAAGCAAACTTTATGAAGAATCAAAGTCAGCTTAGGTGTGGCGTCATTGTTTACATGCAGGGTGGTGATAATTCAAGCAACATTAAAGAATCCTGATGTACCTATAACATCTATGTATGTTGTTGGTATAGATTTTTTGGAGCAAAATTTTGGCTTAGTGGCTGACTTCTCTTATATTTTTATAACCCATAATTTTATTCTATATCTTGCAATTCTGCTTATCAATAAAACATATACTCATTTACTTTTAAAACAGGTAGAGAACAATCTTCTGCCACTGTGACCTTGGTTTCAATTCAAATTAGACAGGAGGAGCTAATCCTTTATCTGACAACTGTTAAGAATTATAATGGATTTGAGTTTGAGCATTAACAGTTCAATTGTAGATTTAAGGCAATGTGGTGGTATGGTATAACAGAACAAGGCAGCACAAGTACTTGGATGTTTCAGTGAACTGCTATTTGCACAGGAGAGCTTATGAATTAAAGGGCAAAAATTTTAAGACAAGACAAGATATTTATTTATTAGTCACATGTACATCGAAACACACAGTGAAATGCGTCTTTTTGTGTTACTGAGAGTGTGCTGGGGTAGCCCTCAAGTGTCGCCGCTCTTCCGGCGCCAACATAGCATGCCCACAGCTCCTAACCTGTACGTCTTTGGAATGTGGGAGGAAACCCATGCAGACACAGGGAGAACGTACAAACTCCTTACAGACAGCGGCGGGAAATGAACCTGGGTCGCTGGTGCTGTAATAGCGTTATGCTAAGTGCTACACTACCATGCCAGCCCACTGTTTGATCAGAAAACTAGAATGTAAAATGCTCATCAGAAACAGTTTACATCTGAGAAATGCACATTATTTTGCATGTCGTCATCTGCTGCATTCTCTGTGATTTTACCAGAAGCAGTCCACTTCCCAGCAAGTAGAAGAAGAAGGGAGGAGCAGCAGGAGAAATTTTGGAGATTTGAGATAAAAGTAGAAAATACAAGAATACTACCAGGACAGGATTTTTTCTGACTGTGTATGCATTATTTGAACAGTATTTGTTAGGGAATGCTGATTTTTGAAATTTCTACCACCAGAATCAAATATATTGGCAGTCAAATGTATGGTATAACTGAGGAATAAGATTTTAAACTTAACTTGAAGGTGAGTGGTTAGAGGTGAATTCTAGTACATCTCTGCAGGCTAATTTATAGTTGCTGCTTTCAGCCCAAATCCATAACATAATATTGGCTTAGCACCGGTGTTGTACTTAAAATCTAAGATTCACAAAAAGTTGGTATAAAACTCAGCATGGGCTAATCCTGATGGAAGTTTAATCATTTGATGTTTTTTTTTATTTATTGAAGTGTTTTTCCTAATTTCATCTACCAGTTTGCAGTCTTACTGTGCTGTACTGGAATTGCTTGTCACATGTTGTGCTGTTAGAAAATTTTGATCCCTGACAAACTTGCTGACTAAAAGCCTCTTTAGTGGTCTTCCTGAGGTCCAGAGGTTCTTCCAATATTGGATGCACCTGCTCACTCCCCAACCCCAATCATGGCCTGATATGATATGGGGTGTGATATGTCACCATTCCTGTCTGCACATCTGGTGTCAGTTTGTTTTGGGACTCACCATCACTATATCTCCAATCTTCATGGTAGCAGGTTTTTGCACATCTATCCTACTGGCTGTCGCCTGTTGCATTTCTATACATCTTAGCACTTCTGTCATCTTCGTTTGATAGTTGATGAAGCACAAAGAGTTGTACACATACTCAGCAATTCCTTTACTTCTTTGACTTTGGCTGGATCTGGCTGCAGATCATATCAGATGATCAGTGCTCCATAAAGGAAACTTATGGAACCCATAAAGGAAGACCATCATGACATCTGCTATTATCTTCATCCTGCTCAGACTTTTAAGGGCAGCGTTTTTCACAATCATTCTTATACTTACAGTGATACAGAAGAAGACCATTGGGCCTATTGGGCCCATGCTTGCTCCCAGGGAGCAATCAAATTAGCCTGATTCCCCCTTTCCTTATTTTCCTGGACTCCTGCAACTTACTCTCTCTCAACCATGCCCAACAACTCCCCTTTTCATTCCAAATGGCACTCTTCTCCAATATTTCTACTGAATGGTGTGTTGAAATGGATCAAATATGAGTTTAGCTCATCAAGCTCGATTTGGCAGAACCCCTTCTCTGCATCCAGTACACTGAATTTTTTTTTCTGCTCAAAACATTTTTGGTCATCTCCATAAGGTTGTGGTTCTTCTCTGCTTGCCCTTTGATTTCTCAGTATATGTCATACTGGATATGCAGGGGGTAGGTGTGTCCAAAGGAGCAACTATCTCTGCCTTAGTCAGACTTTCCAGCTTGGTTTTAAGCTTTCTCCCTGAGAGCCACTGAGGCATGCTTGGTAGGTGTACTACCAGCTGCTTTCTTTCATCTAGGATGAGATAGTATTTACTTTCTAGTTTGTCCAGTCTGTGAAAGGCATTTATAAAATCCAATATCTGATAAGCAAGTTCCTCAAGTCTGCAAAACTGCACATTCTGCTAACAATTCTAGCTCTGCTGAGAAAATGTCAAAGGGATCTTCCTGCGACAGAACCAGTAAAAGTCAGCTGTTTAATTCTGTGGTTAGGCTGGAATATACTTGTATTGCATCAAATGCATTCTCTGAGCTCTGATTTAAGAGATATATATGGTATTGGAGATTTCTCTTCCCTCATGACCGGTGAGGTGCAAAACAGTTTTAATTTTCATCTGCTCCATTTTACCTACTGCAGCCAGCTCGGTATGCAATGTAAAATCTTCCATCCATTTACAGTATTATTTATACTGTAGCTTTCTTCCACAGAAGCAACCAGCTTCTGGCTTCTTCCCCATCTAAACATTTTTGCAACAACTGACTGCACTTATTCATATTATACAATCCTTAAAATGGCATCTTAATGATGTTAACATCCAATTTATACAAATGACATACATGTTACAGGAGGAGCTTGCTTTGTTCCTTTTCCCTCCCTCTGCATGTGATGGTATCATGTTTGCACAGCTTCTGCCACCCCTCAGGGCTTCACCATTGAGGATGGGCCAACTTGTGACTGCTTATTGACAATGAGGATGCAGAAAAGGTAAGTGCAATACTTACTACGTTGATCAGTAGTGAAACAAGAAGCTGACCATTGGTTGCAAGTTTTAGCCCAATAATTCCAGCATGCCACTTGCATCACATACTCTATTTTGGCTGTGTCTAGCTATGTGAACTTTAGTCATTGTGATGATTAAAGGCCTTTCTTTAACTTTAACTTGGACCCAGTTAGATTGACAAAATAATATTTTTACTTGTGACCAACTGCATGCTTAAAATTATGTAAGCATAATTAAATTGTTGTTGCTGATTTTCCCCACTGTTTAAGTGGGGGAATTCTGTTGGAAAGGGCTGTATTCTAGAACCACTTCCATTGAAATTGATATAAATAGATTTCAGATTTTCAACAATGTTAGGCAGTGACTGGGTTATCACCTTTTTTTTATTGGAAGAAAATAATTCTGGCTGGGAGGAGAAAGGGCTTCTGAGTATATTTTAGTTATACCCTCAGATAATTCACATTGGCATTGTAATTGTAAATGCTATTAGTCCTGCACTACTTAGTGTGGAACAGATGCATCTTTTAATAAGTGACTTGGCTGCACCTTAAGTAGAAGGCAATACTTTCTCTGGTTTGAAGTAGAATAAACAGAGGAGGGCAGGAGTGTTCACATTGTATTTCTGGACTGATGGCCTTGCAGTTTGAATATTAGGCTCTAGGTGCAGCATTCGTTCTATAAGAGATAGAAAAATTCTTCTGAATTGCACCAGACAAAAACATCTCAAACAAAATATATCACATTTCATGCATTACGTTTTGTGTACAAATTGTCCATTACAGCCTTGTAAGGGGGCATTTAAAAAACTGTTACCTTACTTTCTCTTTTAAAAGTGTTAATTCATGCTATGTACTACTTCTATTTAGAGTGACGGTTATACTTCACAGACAAGCTTAGACACTGAATGTTAGCGGAAAGTAGCCAAGTATGATCCAGTCCTTACCTGACATATTCATTCCAAAGGCAGATCTCTGACCACCACTCAATGATGATGACATCTAGGCCTCAAAGGTTGGTAGTGACTAATACCAGAATTGCCAGGGGGTGGAAAACTGTTTTGTTCCATGGGAGGAGCATCAGAGGTTCAGTTAGTGGAAAATCCCTAAGGCCTTAGAGAATGCAGAAAAAAATTACAAGAATGATTCCATGGATGAAGGATTTGAATTACACAGATAGACTGGAGAAGCTGGACTTATTTTTATTGGAAGAGGGAAGGTTGAGAGGGGATCTGACAAGTGTATTTAAAATCACAGAGGATCTAGACAGAATAGATTGGTGGAGAGTCAGAAATCAGAAGACATAGGATGAAGGTGATTGGCAAAAGACCAAATGTGAAATGAGTATTATTTTTACACGGCAGGTGGTTAGGTTCTGTAATGAACTGCCAGGTGGCCTTGAGGCAGATTCTTTTGGGATGTTCAAGAGAGAAGTACTTGATAGGAAACAAAAATCTCATATCTTCGTACAAAATAGGAGGTCATTCAGCCCATCATCTATGCCAGCTGTCTGAGCATTCCCATTAGTCCCATTTCTCCACATTTCTCTCTCACGTAACCATCAACTCCCGCCTGATTCTCCTGCTACCCACTTACAGTGTGGGCTATTTACAGTAGCCAATTAACCTAGCAGAAATAGGGGAAAGAGTGGGAATGTGGGACCAGCTGGATTGCTGATCTGTGGACCTTGCATTCTCAATTTGCTGAAAGGACTCTTTCTATGCAGTAACCTTTCTGTGAAGATTTTCAGTCCAAAGACCACTGAAAGTTTGGATGGTGATGACTGGGGCTTTTGAGAGTTGAGCATCACCATCCTGGGATTTGCTGTGGATTGCATGTGGGAGTGGATTTTGGTTCCTGCTATATCCATCATTTGCTCCCGTTCCTCGGAAGGAGAGCTTTTTGGGAGTAATGATGGCTTTACATTAAGCCTATGGCACAGTATACCATAATGTATATCATTCCCATGGAAGAGAAACAGCAGGGAAGAAGCTGTCGGCAGCATTTAAGAAGGCTGCATCCATAATGGGTTACACCTACTGTGGCATATATGGCCACATAGATCCTATGAAGGCCTTAGTGGGGACATGTGGATTAGAAAGTTTTATTAAATTGGCAACGTCAAGTAATGCCAACTATTATATGACTGTCTGTATCCATGATCATCTGAATGTGCAGCTGTCTATGGCTATGAAGGTCAGAGGAGCAATCAACTTCTATGGCACCAGCTCATTCCAAGCAGGCTCTGTAATAACAAACAGACTGTGTTAGGGCGTACAAAAATAACATATCCAATGAATGTACCTTCACAATCTTTGCTTGGAGAACAGTGTGAAGTATTGGAAGCATTAACAGTCTGATTGGCCACAAAGTATCCATGACTTTTATAATCTTTTTGACAATGAATAAAGTCATTGGATGAAAGTTCCTAATAAGCTCCCAAAAACCACATGCCAGTGGATCCCATTTGATGTCAATCCAGAATTCAAAATCAAAGTTCTTATCTCACTTGGTATTGGCTGAAGTGGATAACTCAAAACAAAACACTACCTCTGATCCACAGGCAAACTCTATTCATCTGGAGGAACATGTCAGAATGTACCTCAAAGCACATTTCGCAATCAGGTTTATTATCACTGATATATGTTGCAAAATTTGTTGATTTGCGGCAGCAGTACAGTGCAAGACATAAAAATTACGATGAGTTACAAAAAAATAAATAAATAGTGCAAAAGAGGAATATCAAGGTAGTGTTCATGGGTTCATGGATTGTTCAGAAATCTGATGGCGGAGGGGAAGAAGCTGTTCCTGGGAAGGAGAGCTTTTTGGGAGAAATGATGGCTTTTACCTTAAGCCTATGGCACAATATACCATAATGTATATCATTACCATGGAAGACAAGCAGCAGAGAAGAAGCTGTTGGCAGCATTTAAGAAGGTTGCATCCATAATACGTTACACCTACTGTGGAATATATGGCTGCATAGATCCTATGAGGGCCTTAGTGGGGACATGTGGATTAGAAAGCTTTACTAAATTGGCAACGTCAATTAAGTTGAGTGTGGGTCTCCTCCCTGATGGTAGTAACGTGAAGAGAGCATGTCCCGAATGGTGAGGGTCCTTAATAATGGATGCCGCCTTCTTGAGGCACCCCTCTTGAAGATGTCCTTGATGATGGGGAGGGTTGTGTCCATGATGGAGCTGGCTGAGCCTACAACCCTCTGCAGCGTCTTTTGATCCTGCACATTGGAGCCTCCATACCAGGTGGTGATGCAACCAGTCAGAATGCTCTCCACCGTACATCTGTAGAATCTGCAGATGTAATGTTTGCAAGAAAGATGTTGCCCTCCCCAACTTCCACACTCTTCAACATCTCAGCCTCTTCCCCTCACATGTTCTTACCTATTGACTTCTTCTGTTCTCCACACACTACTACCACAACTCTCCACATTATTCTAATGATCAACCTTGTACTCCATACCCTAGTACCTCTCAGCCTCCTTCCCCACACTTACGTACTTCTCAAACATGGATGTCTGCATTTACCTTGCAATCTCCCCTGCAAGCCCTACCCTTGACCTACTCTGCTGACACTCTCTTCTCAATCTCTCTTTCCATTCTTGTGATTTCCTCTCCATATCCTGCAACCTGAACTTTCTCCCCTCTACTTTCCAACCTTCCATCGCTTCCCCAAGCCTCTTACCTCTTGATTTCCTCTAACCTTTCATATCAATCTCCATGCCTTTCTGTCTCAATCTCTCTCCCTCCTACATCAACACCTTGACTTCCTTCCCAAAACTCTCCTATCAACCTCTCCTCTCCCTGCAGATCATACCAAACCTTCTTATTTTGATCTCCTCTTCCCATCCTTTACCTTAACCTCCTCCCACGTCCTCCTAACTCTCGGCCTTCTCCCCACTTCACCCTCTTTCTAGCACCCAGCCCACTGCTTCTCGTCCATCTCCAGACCTATCTCCAGCTCTTCTCTCTTCACACACTTCTAACTCTTAACCTCCCCTCACTTGGCCTCCTCTTCTCCCACCCTCCTATTTACCTGAATGTCTCCCTCCTCAACTTATTTTTCTACTTACCAGACATTTCCTACCTTGACCTCCTTCCCAATACCCCACTTCCTTGTCCCCTAACAGCCCTCCTAACCTGTCCATCTCAACACCTTCTTGCCTTAACTGTCCTTCCTCAACCTCTACCCCCATCCTCCTGCTTCCCATCCTCCTATCCCTATCTTTTCCCACTTTGATCTCCTTCCCTACATCCCTTTTACAAACTTCTCAATAGCTCTCCTATCTCCCCAACACTCCCCCTCTACAACGTCAAGCACCTCCTCAGTACCGTCCTACCTCCACCTTCACACCTCCTACCTCTTGTCTTCCTCCTCCTATACCCTCCTATCTCTTGACAGGCATCCTCCACATCTATCTCTGGTACTCCTCCCTGCTATAGCGTCTTGCTTCTCAGCCTCCCACCAACACCTGCTCTTGCACGGTGGGAACCCTGTAACTTCCTACTCCAACCTCCTCCCTTCATGCCCTCCTATCTCTGACCTCCCCCCCGACCCCCCCCCCCCACTGCCAACAATTCTCTCCTTTCTACACTTCCCTCCCACCTCTCGGCATCCTCCTTCCACATCCTCTCAAATAATTCTCCACACTTGCCTATGTCTTGCTTTGACTTCCTGTCCTCACACTCTGCTTTGTCAAATCAACCTCTTTCCCACACTCTGTTGCCTCTTATAACCTCTTTTCCCTACACCATTCCCCACACTCTCCTACCTAATCCTCTTACACTACTCTCATCTCCCATCCACCTTACCCACACTCTCCTTTGCAAGTCTTCCACCTCCACTGGTCTCCTGACCTCCCACACAACTAACTCCCACACTGCCCCCTCCTGCAACCTTTGTCACCCATATTCCCCATCCTCAGCCCATTTATTACTCCTCCTCCTTGCCAGTTATTTCCTCCTTGGTTTCCTATTTCAACAGGATTCTTTTGTTTCATATTTTGTTCTTACCCCTCTGTCTGTTATTATGACTCCCATCCCTTACTTTGCCTTCATCTCCCAAATTGCCCCAGCCTGTTATCTTAAGATACCGTCCCCTTCTTCAGTTGACGACAAGGTGAGAAAGGATATACTTTAATACAGTCTTGCAATTGTGGGCTTGTGTAACTTTCCCAAGCCTTACTTTTCCAAAATATGGTCAGTGATATCAAGCCGACAGCTGAATGCACCAGCATTGGGATGGGATCTGAGAGCAGAGTCCATGGCAAGGCATGTGAATAGGGAGTCTGAGGGAACAAGGCTTTATCGTTAAGAGATAATCACAGGAAGACTGAAGCAGGGGAGGCCCAAATATCTTTTGGGGAGGAGTCAGAAGGATTCTTAAAGAAAATGTAAAGTTTACTGACTCAGACCTTTTTCTTGCCCTGTATCCACATTCTGACAGACACAATCAACACCAGGGTTAAAACTGAGTTTTGAACAACATATTCACATTGTCTTATAAATTGGCAGTGAAAAACGCAGAGAAAAGGAACACCATGTGGATCAGCTAAATGCACACGCCATTGGTTCTCATTCAGTGTGGGGTTTTAGCATTATCAAAATTTCTAGCTGTGATACCCAGTCACTTCTTTTACCCTTATTCTTCAGGTTGTTGCTTGGAATGCATTGTGTATTTGAACACTCTTGGAGGTTACCCAGCCTTCCTTTGGTCATTTCCACCACATTGCTGATATTGAATCTCACCTAATACCATTTAGTATTATTCCTTTGGATCATTGGAGATATTTATTTGGTTGCCATTGCAGTATTGTGTACAGATCTGGGCATTTCTCCTCTCCCAATCCACATTATTTCAATAGTGGCCCCTTCTACTGTTTGCAAATTATCTACACTGATGTCCCCGTGGTAAGAACATTTTGCAGCAAGTCTGGGGGAATTACTACTATGGACTAAGTAATTTTGGAGAGATGATCTAAGAAATGTGATAGTGTCAGCTTATTAAAATTGTGAAGATGTTTTAAATATGTGTAAACAAGTAATTAGCGTTAGATATTGGGTTAATGACTACTACCACTCTGCATGCCTGGCCCCACCAGCTTAAACGTAGCACAACGGAATTGAACCTATGATCATTTTGGTCAATACTATATAGGGCTAACAGACACGCTACTTAAGGTTTTATTTTGAACTATTTGTAATTGAATTTTAAATCTGGTAACATGCAAAACTGCCCTGTGCGGCCTCTTGTAGGCTTGAAAGGATAATGTGCGCTGTTGAGATGCTGCCACTAGTTGTCTCAGTTGCACGTATTTGCTGAATATGATAATAACTACCCATGGTTTTAAATGTATTTCCTCCGCTGTTTTTACAATTAGGTGCTTTGTGCAATTTTCCTTCCCCACTTAATCCTTCGCAGCCTATAGTTCTACGGCTGCCAGCTGTATTCCACGCCTGAACTTTCCTTATCTCACGTCACCGGGTCGGAGCTGGACCTTGCCCCATCGCCCTGTCACTATGATCCTGGCCCAGTTTCACGCAAGTGGCCCTTAAGAATCCCCAGCGTTGCTACACCAGAAGTGGGGCGGGGAAGCAAAAGGGTCACAGGAGTTCGTGGCTTTTAGCAGGTAAGTCATCATGGCAGATCGTGTTTGGGTCGGAACTTTTCCCCTGGGGTCATTTCCACTGGTAGTACTCAGGGATATTCCCACCGCAGTCTCGGGATGTTGCTTCTCAATAAGATCGGGAGTCAAGGTGAAAAAAACAACCGCACGGGAAGGATTTCTGCCTAAAAGCCGAGCTGCACTTCTCTATGTAAAACAGGTGGTGAAAAGCTAGCCGGTGGCGTTCTGCGCAATGCGGAGTGGGAAGACTCAGCGCCTAGTTTTCTCCATTGATTTATTTCCTTGTCTCGGCGGATTTGAGAGAGCAAGAGATGGCTATTCATGCCTAATGTTAGCAGGTCATTCATTTAGAGGACCTCCCATCTGAGCGTGATTATAATCTTTATTCAGTGTCAGTCAGTGACTAACGTTCAGCAACAAGAAACTGTCCTGTTTTCTTCCTTAATTTGAAGGTTATAGCACCCATACTACTTTGCCGCTTTAGATGAATTTAGTGCAGAGAAAGGCTGTCTCCATACTAGATAAACTGAGTCACCCCCTGGAGCGCTTCTCTTTTGACTCTGCTTCGCATACCCTTCATTGATTAAAAATAATTATAACTTAAACTGAGTTGTTACGTCAATGAAAAAGAAATTGATCCAGAGTTCCTTCTCTAAACGGTGAAAAATGATGTAGAATCAATTTGGATGAGATAAGATATAGCAAGGGTAAGAATTCACTGGTGGTGACAGTAACAATACTGTAGAACTGAGTATACATGACGAAGTAATGGGGGCTTGTAACAAAGGTACTGCAATAATTACACAGATTGGGCAAATCAAATTGGTGGAGTATATTTGGGTTGAGTTCCCAGAGCCATACACTGAGGAACCAACTAGAGAGCAGGCTATTTAAGATCTGTTATTGTGTAACAACAGAGACACAAGAGATTCTGCAGGTGCTGGAATCTGGAGCAACACACAAAATGTTGGAGAAACTCAGCAGATCAGGCAGCATCTGTTGAGGGAAATAAACAGTTGAGGTTTCTGGTTGAGACCTTTCTGTTTATTTCTTTCCATAGATGCTGCCTGACCTGCTGAGTTCCTCCAGCATTTTGTGTGTGTTATTGTGTAACAATGCAGGATTAATTAATGATAAAAGGACGTCACAGGAAAATGATCACAGCTTACTTAAATTCCAAATTTGGTTGTGGGTGAGAAATTTGAGTTTGAAATTACTATCCTAAATTTAAAATCAAAAAAACAATTACTTGGCATGATGACAAAGTGGATGGGGGAAGTAGATTAAAGGGTAAGGCAGTAGATCAACAGTGACAGACATTTGAGAAGCTATTTCATAAATCTCAACAGAGGTAGACTCTGATGAGAGAGAGCAACTCTATGAATAGGCTGCATCATCTGTAGATAACTAAGCATGATATCAAATTGAAAGAAAAGGTATGCAATGTTGTGAATATTAAAACAACAGAAATAGGAGCAGGAGAAAGCATTTCGCCTCTTGAGCTTGGCTCTGCCATTCATCAGGTCATGGCTGATTGTCTAACTTGACACCATTTCCCATATCCCTTAATTCCCTTAATGCCCAGAAATCTATCAGTTTTGAATGGCTGTAAGGGATGGAGGATTCCAAAGATTTACCACCTTCTGAGTGAAGAAATTTCTCCTCATCTCAGTCCTAAATGGCCTATTGCCAATTCACAAGCTGTGCGTCCTGGTCCTAGACTCCTCAGACAAGGTAAACATCTCCCTGCATCTTGCTTATATAGTCCTTTAAGAATTTTGTAAGTATTGATGAGATTTATTGTTGTTACTTAAACTCTGAAGAATACAGTGCCAATGTATTCGCTTTCTTCTCAGATAGCAAACCTGCCACCAAGTCAAGTAAACCTTTGTCGCACTCCCTTTATGGCAATACATTCTTTCTGGGTAAGGAGACCAAAACTGTACAGGATACTCCAGGTGGAGCTTTACCAAGCGCCAATACAATTGCCATAAGACTTCCATATTCCAACCCTTTCATAATAAAGGCTAATATACTATTTTCCCTCCTACTTGCTTGATGCACTTGCATGTTGGCTTTCAGTGATTTGTGTACAAGCACCTCTCAGTCCCTTTGAACTTCGACACTACCCAATTCCTCGCCATTTCTGTTATGTGCACCAGAGTGGATGACCTCACAATTTTCTATATTGTGTTTCATCTGCCTTGTTCTTGCCACTTATTGAGCTTATCTATATTCCCTTGAAGCCTCTTTACATCCTCCTCTGCACTTGCAGTCCCACCTAGTTTAGTATCGTCAAATGACATTTTAACTGCTCAACCAAATTGCTGATCAAGATCGGGAATAGCTAGGGCTAAAACTTTGATCTCTGTTCTACCCCACTAGTCACAGTCTGCCATTCCAAGGAGGATCCGTTTATTCCCACTCTTTGCTTTCTGTCCAACAACCAATTCTCAGTCCAGTCAGTACATCACCCCCAATGCTCTAACCTTGTTAATCATCCTCCTGTGTGGCACCTTATTTGAAAGCCTTCCAAAAATCCAAATAAACCAGATCCACAAGTTTCTCATCTATCTGTTCTACTAGTCACATCCTCAAAGAACAGTCAAATATGATTTTCCCTTCAAAAATCCATTTGTGGTAGGTCAGAGTATTAAAAATTTTTTAGAAACCTGCAAAGGAAGAAATTGCAGGAGTCCTGGCTTGGGTATTTGCATCATCATTAGCCATGGGTGAGGTGCTGGTAGACTGGACGGTAGTGAATGTTGTGCCTTTATTTAAGAAGGTGGTAAAGAAAAACCTGAGAACTATAGACCATTAAATCTGCAGTTTGTGGGGAGAACACAAAAAGTTTGTAAAGGGATATAGATAGGTAGAGTGGGCAAGAAGATGGCAGATGGAGAGTAATGTAGGAAAATGAAGTTATTCATTTTGGAAGGAAGAATGCAAAAGAACATTATTTAAATGGTGTGAGACAACAAATGCTGTGTACAAAGACACCTGGGGGTCATGGTACAGTACATGAAACACAAAGAGTTAGCATGCAAGTACAGATAATCATTAGAAAGACTAATGCAATGTCAGGCTCTATTGCTAGGGATTTGGGGTACAAAAGTAGTGATATTTTAAAGCAAATTTACAGGTGCGAACAATTTTGGTCTCCATGTTTAAGGCAGGATGTTCTTGTATTGGAGGCAGTGCAGAGAAAGGTTTCTACATTAGTTTCTGAGGTGAAAGGGTGGACCTATGAAGAAAGATTGGGGCTATATTGCTTGGAATTTCGAAGAACAAGAAGTGATCTTATCGAAACATTTAAGTTCTGAGGGAATGACGGGTGGATGCTGAGAGAATGTTTCCCCTAATGAGATAGCTAGAACTGAAGGTCATAGTTTCAGATTAAGGCAGAGATTGATAAGATTTGAAACAAAATAGAGGTGGGGGGGTGGGGGGAAGTGGTGTTCAGGTCATGTTTAGATAAGCCATAATCTTATTGAATGATGTAGTACGTTTGAGGGTCCAATTGGCTACTCCAGTTCCCGCTTCTTATGTTTTTATTTTTTAAAAAAAGTGAGAGCATGTTCAGAAGAGGACAGTAATAGATTTATGTAGTGCCTGCAACATAGCTCTTCACAAGAGCATTATAATACAAATTTCATGGCCAGTGACCAAAAGCTTGTTGGAAGATAAAAGTTTTAAAAGAATATCTCGTAGGAGAAAATTAGACAGGTATTGATGGAGAATTACAAAATTTGAGGTCTTGGTGGAGAGATTAAGATCAAAGATGTTCAAGGCCAGAATTGGAGGAGTTCAAATATCTTGGAAGATGAGGAGAGATTAGAGAGAGGAAAAAGGACAAAACCATGATCCATAATTAGATCAGATTATGAAACCCAGTGTGATTGGATAACCTACTAGTATGAAATATACATGTATGGAAGTGATTAAACTAAGTCAGTTTTCAGAGGGCTATTCTCAGTGATGTTCACACAACTTACTAGGATGTACATTGGTCAAATGAACTGTTGTGTTTTTAGACAATGAGCTTTAAGTATTGTGACCTCACTTGTTCAAATGAGTTTTGATTATTTTGTCATACTCCTGAATTGAATCTTGTGGATGGCCAGGAGCCTTTGGGATCAGGATGGGAATCACTTTGCACATAGTATCTAGTTTCTGTTCTGCTTTTGTAGCTTAAGTGTTAATATGATTCCATTTTGGGGAAGTTGACCCTCAAGATTTTGGAGGTGTTTTTCTTGGTGACAATAACATCCTCTTGTATGTTATATCGCCAATTATCTGGCAGTTGTGTGACCCAGTTGTGATAAACATTCCACTTCCTCTCTGGGCAGAGGCCCAGTAGTTCTTGGACTTGCTAGAGTTTCTTCCCTATTAGGCCACTTCTTTTCTAATCTAATTCACCCAAAGGTTTCATGGATATGGCATTGGTACTCTGATACTTTCCTTATTTGTGACCTTCAACAGAAAGATTTGAACGGCATTACAGCTAAGTCTAATTCTATCTGGGCGGGCTGGCTGATTAGTTATTCCCCTGTAACCTTGGGTCATTTGATGCCTTAGCTGACATCATCTAACTTGAATAATACCAGGAATCAATGTAGAACTCTTTAGGTCTGCACAGGGCAAACTTAGAAGAGTGGTTGGGAGAGAGGGTTCAAATCTCATAAAAATTTCCCTTCACTTAATTATTCTGTCATTGAATTAATTGCTGTAATAATTAGATCAAATTTGATTTAAAAAGGAAAGAATGTCATTTTAAATTGGAAATCCAAATGTGGTTGAAGATTTTATTACCATATTGAAATACATCTGGTAAGGTTAAAGGTTATACGGCACTAGTGACCCAGGTTCAATTCCAGCCGCTGTCTGTAAGGAGTTTGTACGTTCTCCCCATGTCTGCGTGGGTTTCCTCTGGATTCTCCGGTTTCCTCCCACATTCCAAAGATGTACAGGTTAGGAAGTTGTGGGCGTGCTATGTTGGCGCCGGAAGCATGGCAACAGTTGCGGGCTGCCCGCAGAACATTCTACGCAAAAGATGTGTTTCACTGTGTGTTTCGATGTACATGTAACTAATAAAGATAACTTATAAACTAATGACAAACTCATGATTGGAAATTGAGTCATCTTTTAATAATATTACACACAATAACAGATTTAGAAAAAAAAATTATTCATAGTAGTCAAGGTCTGGGACTTGCTGTCCAAATACTTACAAAGCTATAGAACAACAGCCAGGAAATGAGATTTAACTAAAAAGCTCTTTTTTGACAATAGGCCAGATAACTGTGCCGTAGCTAATTATGATTGTTAGTTTATACTATATGGTTACAGTGAGCTGCAGTGCTTGTTTTATTTATTAGATATCAAATACACATGATAATAAGGAATGCTTGTTTGAAAAGTTTATTCCATTCTGCTATCCAAGTAAAAACAAAACACCAAATAATGAGAGTGATAGGCGCTACTGTTGTGGGACCAGGAGGAATTGAGACTCCATAAGGAGATGCATACTATGTTGAAAGGGTCAAACTGAAGATTTTTTTTTATTCATTCAAGGGTTTTGGCTTTTGCAGGCTGAGCCAGCATTTAATTGCCCATCCCTATTTACCCTTGAAGGTGGTGGTGAGCTGCCTTCTTGAACTGCTGCTGTCCTTGAGGTGTGGATACACCCACAATAATGTTAGGGAATGAGTTCCAGGATTTTGACCCAGTGCCATGAAGGAACAGCGATATATTTCCAAGTCAGGATGGTGTGTTTGGCACCAGGTGATGGTGTTCCCACGCTTTGCTGCCCTTTTCCTTCTGGCTGGGTCATGGATTTGGAAGGTATCTTGCTGAGTTGCTGCAGTGCACCCAGTAGATGGTACAAACTACTGCTACTGCGTCGTGGTGGAGTGAGTGAATCGTTGTGGATGGAGTGTCTGTCAAGCTGGCTGCTATGTCCTGTATGGTATCAAGCTTATTGAGTGTTGTTGAAGCTGCACTCATCCAGCAGAGTATTCCACATTCCTGACTTGAGCCTTGTAGATGGTGGACAGGATTTGGGGAGTTTGGAGGAGAGTTACTTGCCACAGGATTCCTAGCGGCTAATGGTAATGCCCAAGATGTTGATAGTGGAGGATTCAGTGATGGTAATGTCAGGAGATGATAGCTGGATTTTCTCTTGTTGGATGTTGTCATTGCCCGGCACTTGTGTGGTGTGAATGTTGCTTGCCACCTATCACCCAAGGCCTGAATATGGTTACTATTTCTTGACAGAGAACTTACATTTATAATCACATGCAGTGATGAACAGTGACATGCAGCCTATGCCTGTTTGCCGCTTCTGTAATTTTCATTCGTATGTCTGGGTCCCTCATTGTCTGCAGGCCACTCATTGAATGCGATCATTCGTGTTGAAGCTCCACTCACTGTAGGAGAGAGGCTGTGGAATTCACTTTAGCTCCATATGCTAGATATTGCTTTTACAAAATGTTGTAGGGTATGATGGGAGAGGTAGTTATTTTTACTCATATGTTTAAAAAGGTAAAGCTAATTTGCAGTTCGGAATGGTTTTGTATTAAATTTTATGTACAGATTTGATTTGGTAAGATATGTTAAAAACAAAGGAGTGGAAGAGTGACAATTTATAACATGCAGTAGATTTTGATCGATATAATATGTTCAACAATAGATAATGTAATTGTTTTTAACATTTAAATTCCACACTTAGTTTGGAGCTTTGATTGTGACATTCAGTAATGGTGCAAAGTGAATGTGATGTAGAAGATGAGAAAAATTAGAGCACATAGCATTCCTGTTAAGTAGCAGTGAAAGCTTGGTAAATTGGTTTATTATTGTCACATATACCAAGGTACAGTAAAAAAAAACTTTATTCTGCATGCATACAGATCATTTCATTATAACAGTGCATTGAGGTGGTACAAGGGAAAACAATAACAGAATGCAGAATAAAGTGTTACAGTCACAGAGAAGGTACAGTGCAGGCAGATAATAAGGTGCAAGGTCGTAATGAGGTAGATTGTGAGGTCAAGAGTCCATTTCGAAGGCAAGCTGTCTGCCTACATTCTTGAATGCATTTACTCAGAGGTCTGATATAAAAGAAGTTAATTGTTTGAAAGATATTCTTCATTAACCTCCTGTTGAGTGCCTAACTTTGGTTGTATTTGGTTTGTTTTACAGTAGCCATGCCTCTCCCTGTGGAAGTGCTTGTAATTGGGGCTGGGAACCGGGGACAGATTTATTCATTCTTTGCCAAGGATTTTCCAGAGCGAATGAAGGTAGGTCTTGGAATCTTTAAAATTTTCTGCTAAGGATTATTCCCAGTGTATCATTGAAGCATTAAATTACAGAAGTATTAGTCAATTGTGAAGGAACAAAATTTTAGCCAATGTATTTCAATGTAGGTAAATGTGAGATCATCCACTTTGAGTTTATAAAGGACAGAACTTTCTCAATTGTTATCAACTACCAGTAGTGGAGGTCAAAAAAATGTGAATCTATGTACATTAAAAAGTAATGGACTGCTAAAGTGAACAATGAAAGGCTAAAGAACATTAGCTGTTACATGTAGAGGACCAGAGTGCAAGGTAGGTAGCAGTTCTGCTACAGTTATTCAGTTCTGGTTCCTCCACAATGGGGATAATGTTTGCAGCTTTAGGCACCACACTTGTGAAATGATAAACTGGATTTGGAAGAAATGCAGCATAGTTTTACTGGGATAATTTTTTAAAATTCAGTTTCGATGTGGGTGTCACTGGTAAGGCCAGCATTTAGTGTGCATCCTTAATTGCTCTTTAGAAGGTGGTGGTGAGCTGCTGCTCTGAACCACTATAGTTCTGCTATGAGGGTGCATGTACTATGCAATTGATTGAGTGTTGCAGGATTTTGACCAGCACCAATGAAGGAATGACAATATGTTTGCACGTAGGACAATGTATATCTGGAAGGTGCAGGTGATGGCATTTGCATCTGCCTGCCCCTCTTGTCCTTGTAGTGGGGGTGGGGTGCAACTTTGGAAGACGTAGCCACAGACTTCCAAGTAATATTTAACATGGAGTTGTAATTCTACTGAGGAAGGTCATAGATGGGAAGCAGTTAGAGTTGCTTTGTTTGTGTTTGACACGTTGTCACATGATTTTGTGTGGTCCTGTGTCATTGTTGTGGACTCAAAAGCCACTTTTCCCTGATGGTAAACCATAAACTTCCTCCTCTGCTGGGTCTTCCCTACTGGCAGGACAGGACATACCCAAGGATCTGAGATGAAGGAATATATGATGGTGAAAGTTATGATTCTGCAGGCATGATTTGACAGGGTTCTGGTCCTGAGAACTGTTTGTAACCCTGAACTGTTTGTAAGTCAGAAATGAACAAAAACTGTGTGTGGGAGAGGATCACAGGAATTGCTGTGGTGGGAGAGAGAGCAGGTACAGGAAGAGCGGCTGCCATTTAGCCTCAGTGAAGGAGTCTGCTCAGCTCAACCAAGCCCCCAGTTGTTGCGGCTTGGGTGGGTGTAGGGTGGGGAGAGAAGGCACATAGAAATGCCCGTTCCCACCTGGCAGAAGATGCTCGCAGTCACTGAGCAGCTGGCAAATCCATCTTTGTCCATCCTGCCGGTCTCCCAAATGCTCATTCGTACGTAGGAGGTGTCCATAAGTCAGGTGTTTGTAATCCAGGGAGGGCCTGTATGTCAGATTGTTGCTTGTTCAATCCGTAGGGCAGCTATCCCAATTTGGATACGAGGCCCTAAATGTTCATGAGGGTCTGAAGCAACGATTGGTTTGGCGGTACATTTGACATGCCCTCATCTGGTGCTTGGGTGGCTACTTTACTCTTGGTATACTTAGACATAGTGTTTTTTTGCAACTGATTGCCTTGCTAGGTCATTTCAGAGGGCAGTTAAGAATCAAGCACATTGTAATTTAACATCTGAGGTTCAGGTATTGAAAAGAGATTAGATGAACTAGAGTTGTATTACCTGGAATTTCGAAGGATTATCAGTGTGGTGTACACCTAATTCTTCCTCCTTTGGTGCTTCTGCTTATTTGGCTGATTTGGATAATTTTACACTTGGTTTCCCCCCAATATTCAGGTTAGGGTGATGTGCCCCCATGTAATGTTGGGCTCACCTGGCAGTTAGATATCAGGACCTCACCTGATTTTTGAGCCTGGTGAAGGTTGGTGAAAGGCTGGAGATTGAGAGGCTGTAGCCTGCTTGCATCTGAAAAGGTACAGATGTGCCTCCAACCATTCAACACACCTGGTATGCTGACTCATTGTCAACACTGCCTGGATCACCAGTAGTAGAGGCCGTCTGCGTAATCAAGTTGGAACGTACCACTGGCAATGAGTTCTATGGGGAGCTCACTGGCACAGTTAAATCCTTGGATGAATGGTAGAGGGTGAGGTGGTAGACTGACAGTCAGCCACATCTGAGCACCAAAGGCCAGCCAGATAACTTCTGGCCATTGTAGAGGTAACTACAAGTGGACCTTCAGAAGATTTGGCACATGGGTACAAAGATATAGCTGGTTAAAGCACTGGCCTTTACAAGCACTATTCATGCCCACAACCAGCCCTAGGTGCAATTTGTACCCAAGTCATGGGATATAATGTTGGCAACCTTAAAACAACCACATGGTTAAGAACAAATGAACATTAACACTTAATAGTTGCAAGATAGACAACATCTCTGGCAGGCTTTATATACAAACAAATGAAATGAGGAATGACAGTGAAATATTCGTTTCATAAATCTTTGCTTATCCCAGCAAATTGGCCTGCTAGAAAAATGATTGTGATTATTAGCATTAAGATTTGTACTGGCCCTATTTTCAGTGTAACCATTAGCATGGATAAGGCATATATCAAATCCAGAACAAATGTAGTGACAACAAAAAGATTTTCTGCTTGTTTTCCTAATTTGAGCAAGCTGCTGGAACATATTGCAAGTTCAAAAGTAGCTGCCTTTTGTCGTCCTTCTAATTTCAGGCTGCCCACTTCACCAGTTGGATGTCGGTCAACTTATTGGAGGAGAGGGGAGGGTGTGAACAATGTTATGGGCAACTTTGTATTTGTCTTTTATTTTGTGAATATAGAACATTTGGCTATTATATTCTTTGAGCCCCTGCTCTGCATTATACAATACCAACCTCACTTTACAGTTTAGAGACCTTAACTAGATAGCAATAATGCCAATTGCATTGTCCCAATCGAGATGAATAATTCAATGCAGCTGAATGGTCCATTTATCCACTAAGCCATTCAATAAGCACCATTAATGGATTATAATTAATGTATTTGCGTGTGTTCTGGTAAATTTAGTCTGCAGGCAATTCCAATGATCTATCTTGTGCTGTTTTTAACAGTAGTTCTTGTGGTGCATATGTCATTTGTAAAATAATTTTATATAAATTTTTAATGGACAGTGTACTATATCAATGTCTCTTGCTCTATTTCCTTTTATTTTTGGTCTGCCTGTAGACTCCCTTACATATTAATTTATATGTCTGTTTGCAGGTTTTATCAAGCAGAAAAGTATAGAATTACCTTTATTGTGAAGAGAGGGCTTAAAGAGGGTGAAATTGGAAAAAGCAATAAAAAGTCATCAGCCCTATTAAACATCCATTCATGGAAAAATCACCTGTAAAATGATCTGTTTTGCTTTTACTGTATTGAAACTACCTGTTTATTTCGCACCTCCCCACAAAGTATCAATTACATCTCAAATTATTTTTAATCACCTCTTCTACTTTAATGGTGCTTTCTTTGTTCAATGTTCTCCCTTTCTCCCTTTTTAAGGTTGCTACTGTCACCTTTTGTTTTTATGCATGGCAACTGGCTGCAATTGACCTTGTAATTTCCTGTGGAAGATCTGGTATGAATTCTGGAAAAGTGAGGAATTAATCAATGTTATCGTGAATCTTCATGGGGAAAACTAGCAATACATAATGCATAACAATATGCTAAGAGTTAATATTGATGTGCAAAATCAGAATATTGCCTGTTTGTACTCTCTTTGGTCCTGGAAAAGGTGGAGCTTGGTTGAATTCTTGTACTATAGCTAATGTAGTCCAAGACCAAAATATCTTTTTTTAAAAAAAGACATAATAATATGTGGACATTAAAGATTGCAGATGCTGGAATCTGGAACAACAAACAATCTGCTGGAGGAACTCAGTGGGTTTAGCTGCACTTATGGGGGGGGTGGGCAAAGAGGAATTGTTGACATTTCAATTCAAAACCCTGCATCAGGACTTTATTTCTTTTTAAAATTTGAGTAAAACTGTACAATAAAAAAATCAGTATTTCCCAATTCATGATCTTATTCCATCTATAATGTAGAAGAAAATGGTGACTTTGAAATTGCATAATGATATGATAGCATATCACTGCTTAATGGTTTTGTGTAAAATGCTTTCCTCCATTATTTTAATAATATGAATTCATTTAAAAGCTCTCACCATAATTTTTACAAAATTTCATCGGTTACCCATACACTGCCACACACAAAATTATATAAGACTTCTTTATTAGTCACATGTACATCGAAACACACAGTGAAATGCATCAGTTTGCGTAGAGTGTTCTGGGGGCAGCCCACAAGTGTCGCCACGCTTCCAGCGCCAACATAGCATACCCACAACTTCCTAACCTGTACGTCTTTGGAACGTGGGAGGAAACCGGAGCACCCGGAGGAAACCCACGCAGACATGGGGAGCACGTACAAACTCCTTACAGACAGCGGCCGGAATTGAACCTGGGTTGCTGGCGCTGTAGTAGTGTTACACTAACCACTACACTTCCAAGCCTGCCCATAATATGCTGACTATGTGTAATAAACCGTATTTCTCTGAACATCATTTTTAAACTTGTTTGGAATATTAATAGTTGTTTTGGCTACTTATTGACTTCAGACATTAGAGCCCTATCTATTCTATTGCCCATCTGAAGGAACACTGAGTTTTCTGAAATTTGAATTCCTCAACAGTTCCTGAGGGTAAATGAAATGTCAGTAATTCAGGGGTTCCTGAGCTTGTGTGTTTCACAGATGTTTCTACTCCAGATCATAGGTTAATTTAAACTCCTTTGTCCACTGAAACCCAGAGAATGGGCAGTTAAATTGTCTGATGTGATTTATCCCCACCAATTGTGCTCTTCTTACTTGGTCCTTTAAAGCACCAATGCAATCTGGCAGGGAATTGCCAGAATTCTTTACCTTTTCTATGGATTTAGTATGCCTGTCTTGAATATAAACTGTAATGTATCTTGAGCAGTTTGAAACTGTAGCGACCAGATTTTTTTGTGTAAATGTTATTATTGATTCTATGATAGAGGAACAAACATCCTAAGCTAAACTCTAGAAGGTATTTGCAACACTATCATTATAATTTTCAGAAGGGTAAGGGAGAAAGTGAAAATGTAAAAGGAGCTATATGTAACAATGTAGCATGCTGTTGTTTAGCTTATCTAATGGTCTGAAAAGATGTTTTTATTATTTTGTATGTTGGAGATTTTGCCTTTCTTTCAAATTAATTGCCGATAGTACACTAACTCAAAATGGCAGTTTCTGTTGTAGCAACATTTAAGAGGCATTTAGACAGGCACATGAGCAGGAAAGTAACTGAGGGATATCGACCATGTGCAGGCAGATGTGCAGCTTAAACTTGCATCATGGTTGACATAGACATCATGGTCTAAAGGGCCTGTTCCTGTGCTGTACTGTTTTATGTTCTGTTTTCTACCAATGGAGCTACTCACTGTGCTTCAGTCAAGTAAGCACTATTGCACTTAAATCTTCAACCAATTGGGACAAAAAATCCTATCATCTGTCTGTTGATATTTGTAAATAATGGGATATCAGTTTTTACAAGCATAAGGAGTATTTCACAAGCAAATTTGTCATCAAATTTTTGTACACTATTTTAAAATCCTTGTCCTTTTGAAAATTGATTCTTTTTCACTGCCTCTAATTATTTGAAAAGTTTCTCAACTTAATTTTGTAAATGTAATGAAGATGCATTTTAATCCCATCTGTACTAAGTATTGTAGCCATACAAACGTATAGTGACACTAAACAGTGATATTGCTGCAAGGTAATGTCACTTTGCATCAACGCCAGTTATAAGGGCAGAGTTCTCGATTATGTGAACCTGTAGGGAAATCATAAGGACACGGTCTGAATTTTCATCCATTTTAAACTGACGAATGACTGTGTTCCTTGTGTTTTTTGCAACCAGTAACAGTAGCCAGTCCTGTGAATACCTAATTGGGAATCCAATTTTAGATTCTCCTATCAACAAAATCTAAATGAAGTCCCAGTGTCATAAAGGAATGAAATGGTACAACTCTTTGGATGGAGTTCTTTATTATTTCATTCACACTGGAGAGAATGACCCTTTAAAAACTGGCTCTAGCATTTGCCAGGCTAGATACTGACAGAGCCAAGAACCTTGCAATTAAGGTGATTCTTTTTTAAATAACTTCCACAGAGTTAACTTGCAATGCTGTTTTAATGCCATTAAAAAGAGGTACAGTAATTTCTAATCCCTTAGTGCTACAGTTGCTATTTCTAGGTAAAATTTGGTTTACCTCTGAATTATGCCATCAGACTTTGACATTTCAATATTAGTAAGACCTCTGTTAATCTGTTGCAGTGGTCTCAAAGTCTCAAGTTAACAGAATTCAGGAAGAAAGTTGCTCTTTTAAACATTAGCAGGTCCTGTTTTTGTTGAGTGGACATGCTGAAGACTTGGGTGGGCTGCCCGGACTCGCATGTTAAGAATGGCAAATTTAGGTACTGAAGATTAACCATAATTGAAAAAAATTAGTAAATGTGAAGAAAAGCCCTGTATAAAGGAGAGATGTCTCAGTGATTTAATCTGAACCAAGTAGTGTTTTCTCCATTGCATTTTACACAAGTTCCAGTGATGATTTCACTGAAACGTATTCTGCTTTTGGAAAATATATCTGAATGTGTTTACTGTACAATATTTCCTGTTGTCTCTCCACTAACGAATCCTGCTACTTCAAAAGTTAAAGAAACCCCCAGCTCGTGAGTGTTTAATGTTTCAAATCCCATTTGTCAAAAAGATTTTCTAAAAGTAGCACTAAACAAAAATTTCACCACTTTACATTAAAATCTTCTGGTTTTTTTAGATTAAAAAGCTTAAAAAATCAAATATCTCGAATTGAATTGTTGGTGATGCTTTTGAAAGCAAGGATATATAAAAGGAAGTTGACAAATTCTACCTATTATATGTTCCTGTTAGGGGAATAATTTATTTAGTATTCTTCCTCTTTAAGTAAATGCATATCCTAGTTTAATCCCCAGATTGTACTTAGATGAGCAGAATTTTAATGTTAGTTTGCCAGTATTAAGGAGGGTAAAACAGGAAGACTTGCTGTTTCTGATTGCTAATAGCTCTTGCTGTACAATATGTACAAGTTTGTAGCTACATTCATGAACTATTTGTTGAATGGCTGGTAGTGCAAGTGTTGAAGAAACTGTATGTAGTATCATTGAACTTCCCCAGAAAATGGATCATACAGCATGACATTTGTGCATAAAGTGATTGAATTTAAATGGAAAATAAGATGTAATTGAATATCAGAGGCTTGCATGTGGATCACAAAGTGCACAGTTTTCCTTCCAATTCCTCAGTGCATCTAATGCACGGAGGAGCCCAGACATGAACATTGCTGTCCAACCTATGTCAGGATGCCAGTTCTGAAATGTGTACACTGTCCATAGGCAACTCGTGTTGAACCAGGCCTTCACAATCCCCTTGAGGCCAATTTCATTGATACTTAAAGGTGACTTGTCTGATCAGGTCCTAGACATGTGCCAAGAACCCACCTCAGGTTGACTGCCTTTACTTGCCAGGCCTTCCTTCAGACTCGCTGTTTGCAACCCCCTGTTAAAGTCTCCCTCCTCCCTCCAAAAATACCTAATGATCTGCATTCTCTTGATCTGACCACCCCTACAAACATTTGCTTCAACCCTTCTATTTAACAATTGGTGCTAAGCCCCTACCCATTTTATCCCTGACCATCCAGATCACTCCATCCATTGCCAGACTTAGGAGTTTTTTCCCCATCTTGAGCCTCGAGCCTCATTTAACTACAGAAATATCCAGCACTGAGCACTTAAACAAAATACTTGCTGGTGTGCCACAAATTGATAGATTAGCCTGCTGTTACAGGCATTGACCAACTTTATCAGAGTTTGCAAGTTTAAATTCCACTACACAAGTTATGAAACTTGTGTTTGGAATTTAATAGATCTGTTAATTTGTGTACTGGCTCTAGAAAACATGACCATGGAAGCTGGTGGATTACTGGAAGGAAATAATTTATGTGTCATTCAGACATGTCTTGCAAGCAAACAACACAACGCACAGGTTTCAACCCTTTACCTTGTTGTAATATTTAAAAATATAGAGGGACTGACTTCTACTGACTGGCTTCATCAAAAGTTTGTCGGCATGAAAGCCCTGGCATCGTTCCAATGGGAGAGAACCCCTTTGATTTATCCATTTCCTCCCCATCTTTTCTTCAACTTAAAACTAACTTTTTTATCTCTTGCCTGGTTCTGATGAAGGGTCTTTGATCTGAAAGGTTAATTCTGTTTCTCTTTCCTTAGCTTTGATTAACATGGACTGAGAGAGATTGGTGAAACAAAACCAGCTCCCTCCTGTAGCATGAATGGGAGAATTTGCTTGAAAAGATCAATGATTTGAAAATTCTTTCCTTTGTTATTTAGTATAATTTTTCAGATTCTTTTCCTGAGCCTTCATGTCATGAGTTATCCTTGGTAATGAGGGGAGATACATGACCTATTGGTTTTCCTTTGTACACAGCATGATGATAAATATCAAAGATTCCCTTTTCTTTGATTCTTTATTTTCCACACTTTTTTTTACTGTGGCATAGGAGAAGGATTTTAGTTAGGAGCTATTCCTGGCAGAGTAACCAGATGGGGAATCATCCTGATATGGGCGGCTTTGTCCAGTGTTTGCAACAACTAGTGCTGGAAAGCTACTTTTTTCTGACTTCCACAGGTAATGTTTAAACCCCACGGATCTGATGAGAAATTTTTCATTGGAAAATTCTGTATGGTGTTTCTGCAGCAGCAGTGTATTGTTTTGCCATGTAATGTATTTACCTGGACTGTGTTGGCTACACACCAAAACATGGACACACTCACTGTCTCTCACCCCCAAACACTCGCTCACATTGCACAGAATGAAGGCTTTATTTGCCCTAAAACTTACTCCTGAAATATTGAATTGTTTATTTTGTGAGGTTGTGCAGCTAGACAGTGGAACTAATCCTTGTGAAATATTGTTATTTCATTATTACTATTAGCAGTTGTAACAGGAGGAAGAAATAAAAGTGAAATACAGCTTCTCATACATTTAAAGGGGCTGTTTTCCAAGTACCTTTTAAAGAGGGAGGGTTTCAAAAGTTAGTGGTATCCAATTCGTCTGAGTGTTGAGAAACAAATTTCTGATCAATTGCTTTCAGCTTCCTGCCAACAGCAACCCTCCTTCCCTCACACCCTCAGCCAGCAAAATAGATGTTTTGTTGCCTATTCAGAGCTATTTCCAGTGCCTTACCTTGGCTGTCAAAAAACAAGCTCTGTGCCCATTACATAAGTGCTAACTGTGAAATATTATTTTCAACCTGGGACAATAACCAGATACTTTCATAATCAAGTATTGAACCATGTAAGCAAGTACACTTCCAGCTGCAAAATTTAGCCTTTAGAATGATTCCTCGGGTAAGTTTAAATGAAATTGAATAAACTTTTCAACAGTATGATTTCTGTAATGTATGTAATCTACAAATAAAGGGAACACATGCACAATAACTTCCTGTTTTGGAGTGATTGTGTTTCTGTTGATATAATGGTCATAGCCAGAACACGAAAATAAAAAAAGTTGTTTTGTTTTGATGTGTATTCCTAAAGGGAAAGAAATTCTACCTGTCCTTTGGTCGTTTATAGTGCTGTATATTTGTTGTATTTCAAATTAATGAACAGAATCTTAGTGCTTTGCTCAGTGCCACTTACTTCAAGTTCATTTTAACTTATTTAGCTTCAGAAGTTTTATTTTTTACTGCTGTAAACTATAATGAACTAATTCAGAATATCTTAAACCCTGTGACTTGTTCTTGTAGCAGAAACAACAGATATTGTCGGTGGCAATCCTGATGTCACTAATTGAAAAATACAAGGAAAGTGAATGACTTACAGAAGTTAACCAACACTTAATGTTAGCGCTGAGAATGTGATCCCAGATAATCTGGCAGTGCTGATGCTGCTGTTTAAATGTTCCATGTAGCAGTAACATCAAGTCTTGCATGATGATTCAAAATGAATTCTTTTTATTCCAAAATAAACTTTATTCATCATAAAAAAACAAACTAGATACAACAATAAAAATAGTGCAAGCCTTTACATTCGTGTACGGATCAATCACTAGTGTTACCTTTTTATATATTAAAAAAAAACACAGCATCGATGACACTTGTGTGGCTCCCTGGGGTGCTACCCCAATCCCATATTTACAATATTTAAGGGGCTTCCTCACCTGACCCCGCCCCTCCTTCTCCAGTGGCAGAAGAACCTTAAACTGTAGTCCTTCCCCACTGAGCCCTAGCGTTTATTCAAAATGAATTAATTTGCCTAATATACTTTTTAAGGAAAAACGAGGATTATATAGTTACACATGAGCAGATTTTAAAATAATGTACCTTAAAGTCAAGTAGAAACTTTTGCATTAAAATGAGGCTTGTGAGTTGCACCCTTCCCCTTTGATGATTGGCTTAAAGAGCTTGGATAGAGTCATTATACTATCTCTTCTGAGTAGATCACAGTTTGCAAAAGCTTGCTCCTGGCATGTGTATTCATACTAGTTTGTGTACTATTGGTTGTAGTGTTGTCTGAAATCATTTGCAGAACATCATTGTGAAACACTGCAAAGAAGAAATGCAAGGCATGTATTTTCCAGATGTGTGCACATGCACATGCTTTAAGAGTGCATTGGTGAAAGGCCCAAGTCAGGTTTGGATTTAATTATTTGGGTCTGGGGTGGCTCTCTATTCTTTACCACGGATCTCTGGCATACTACCAAGTGAGGATTAAATTATACTGTTGATTCAATCACATGATGGCCAAGAGTGATCAGTCTTTGGGAAAGGCACTCAATTCTGCAGCTACATGGAGACAAAAATTGGAGGCTAAGTTGCACCGTAATGGAATAACACTGGTTTAGGGACTAGTCGGTGTGTTGTCTACCAATCTTTGGATGATCTAAAATTGGGGAAATAAACTTACAAAGAGGACAATTATATATACTTATTTTCCCAGTTTCTCCTACAATTATGGGTACATTTATGGCATTTAAAAGACATTTGGACAGGTACATGGATTGGAAAGGGATATGGACCAAACACGGGCAAATGGGACTAGCTTTGTTAGGCAACTTTGGCATGACCGATCTGGGCTGAAGGGCCTGTTCACCATGCTGTATAGCTCTATGACTGCTGATCTCAAAGTCAAGTTTATTGTCATACGCACAAGTACATGTATGCACTGGTGCAATGTAAAACTTATTTACAGCAACAGCATAGGCACATAGCATCATATAAGTCGCATTCACAAGAAAAACATAAATTAAGCATAAATTATACACAATTTTTCAAGAAAGAACACAATTAAGAACAAAATAAAACCAAAGTCCTAAAAGTTCCCCTGCTGGAAGTGAACTGATGTGAGTGTTGGCAAGTTATGTGAAGTGTGAAAGGTGTTATTACTAAGTCTGATCCCATTTACTGCCGCCTACAATTCCGGACTTTTCAGCCTAGACCACGTTCCGTGAGCTGATTTTCCTCTTTTCTAGCTAAGAGCTTGGAGTCTGATTGTATTGTATCTTTAGCTCAATATCATACCAGGTAAAATGCTAACAATTACAGCTTTTAGTTCAATTTGTAAATTTGTTATGAAGGGGCTTGCATTGTAACTATTTAAACACAATGGTGTTGGGAAAAGTCAATGAACCTGGTGCATTCGTTGGCTGAAAGCAGAATGGTCAAAGTATCTTGACGAGGAGTGGGGTGTGTGATTGGTTCAGAAGACATGGTTCATTTAAACTTTAATGTATATCTATATGCCGATGGCCTAAAAGTTTTGTAATTTTCCAGTGAAACAGTGGCATACTAAGTAAAAGCCTTAATTCAGCACCTAAGTGAATAAATGTTGGTGGCGTACAGTTAACTATTATATATTATGTAAAGATCAAATACCTCCTGATCAGGTTCTTTACTTCCAAGAAAAGTACCTGAATAGCATGAGTATGATCCAAGGTTGCTGGTGTGGGTCTGCAAACTAGTGAAGCAAAAATGCTATAGCTTGCTGGTGCCTCTTGCAGCCATATAATCTACTTCTTGAAAGGCCTGACTAAATTGTTGAATTAAAATATTGCATTGACAGAAAATAAAACACATGGATCTGGCCAAGACTGCACTCTGGACTCACATTTGTGCCAGACACACAGCTCACTTGTATAATTAAAACAGTTTCTCTGAAATGGACTCTGCTTTCTTCTCAAAAGTAGTTTTCACATATTGTCTAATATAATGCTTAGCAATTCATGGTCTCACAACACACCACAATTTTTTAAATAACGTTCCCCTAATGTTTTTATGGATAATTGCTTATGAAGTATGCAGAGCAAACCATCCCAGGTTCCCTGTTTTGAGTTAACTCATCTTGCTAAAGGCAGTGTTCAACGACCTTTTAGAAGAAAGAGAAGCCAACTGAAGTTGCATCATTTTCTAGATTAGGTTGACTGCAAAGCCCTCAACCATTTAAAAAAAAATTGTCAGGCATTCTTTATGAAAAGTGTCTTTTTGAATGGGCCAGCAAAGTAGTAACAGTATGTACATTCAAAGTAATCGCTATGGCACAGGAGGCCATTTCTGCCCATTGCCTCCAACTGCAGAGTAATCCACAATGTCCAATTCAACTGCTGCCTTGCAAATCCCCCACCCATCAGCTAACTTCCTACCTGAAAACACTAAATGATACTGTTTCCAAAGCTCTCACAGCAGTAAGCTCTGAGCAACAGCCACTCTCCATCCAAAAAGTCTTTCCTCGTGTTCATCTTTTGTCTCTTGTCCCCCACTTTCATCAATCTTTGACCTATCTGCCAATGGGAACAGCCCCTTCCTATCTGCCTTTCCAACTTGTCTTGATTTTGCACGTTCTTCAAATTTCCTGATAACATTCTCCACCTGAAGGAGAATAACCCAAGCCTCCCTAGTCTATTCCTGTAGCTGAAAGTCCTCAACCTTGGAATAACTCCATTAAATCAATACAGCACCCCCTCCAAGCCTCCAACATCCATCCCCGATGTGTATTGACCAGGATCAGATACACTACGGTGTTCCAGAAACACTCAAAACAACTTTCCAGCTTCCTTACTACATACCTGCATTCACCAGGATCCCACGTACTACACCGAGTACATGTACTCTCCATCTGTCCTGCCACTTTCAAAGAATTACACATGCACATGTTCCTCTGCTAATGCACGCTTCTGGCTCTTCTGCCATTATGTATCACTTCATGTCCCTCTACATCAAATTCCAGCTGTCTGCCTAAACCTCCAAGCCATACATGCCCCACAATCACAGTAGCAACTTCTGTATCATCTGCAAATCTTGCACATCCATGTCCATATTGTCAACACTTTGTTTAAGAAACATGGAATGTTCCTAGCACCAACTCCCAGTCTGAAAAATAATTACACATCAGAATACTTGACTCTGTTCCTGAGCCAGTGCCTCATCTATGCTGTCACTGACTTCCCACCCTCATTTTCTTCAACCAGTCCAACTAGTAGTACTTCAGGGAAGAGCAACAATAAAAATTTTGGGTTGCTAGTTTTTTTTGTCAGAACTAACAACAAATGAGATGCAATTGGTTTTAGCAAGCAAGGAAGCAGGGAAAAGGGTGAAAGGGACTAAAAGATAAGCCTAGGATGGGGTGAAGGGGAGTATTGATTAAATAGTTACAGTGATGACTATGTATGCTAAAAGAGGATACTTATTGGAAAAATAAAAGTTGATTCTCAAGGAGCAATAAATGGCAATAACACTGTTTTATCAGTATTTGAAATCTGGCAAAACAGGAGTGTGGTTATTTAATTTTTTTGAAGTAGCTGTTTAACCTCTGAGGCAATAGATGTTCCCACCCAAAAGATATGGTGCTGCTCTTTGTGCTTCTGTAAGGCTTTATTGAAATAGTGTTGGCAGCTAAGGATAGTTTAAGTGGTTAAATTCAGTGAGATTGCTGGGTGTTTAACCTCAAAAGTCTTTAGAAACATATAGAAAAGTTTTCCAAGACCCAGCACAGGCATGATGGGATGAATTGCCCCTCCAACCACTCCTCCTGTTCTGTAAGATTCTAAGATCAATAGGAGAGATGTGGACTTTGTTAAGTGTGTATGACTGGAAAGGAAACATTAAGATGGGCAGATGTACCATGTTCCTTCAGATATGTACAATGATGTTAAACAAAAGCTATCAATGCCATTTAGGAAAATTTATTTGCCTTTTTGTGCAGGTGATGCTAGCTTTTTGCACTGAAACTGACCTTAACAAGACCAAGCTTACTTGATCCATGTCTATGACATTTGAACTCAAGGCCTCAATCTGACACGTACCTCTTTAAGATGCTTTTTGTGTTCAACACCAACACCCTTCTCCACGGACTTCTCTCAACTGCTTCCCTGCTCCAACAATGACGTGTGACTGACCTGGTGCAGCTATGAGTTGAAAGGCTTTTGGGGGCTTGGGCCAAGTGCTAAATATTGTTGCTGCAGGAGTGGTTGTGGTGGAATGGAGATTGGCCACACACAAAATGTGTGGCTTCTCACACCACTGCCCTGCTTCCCTCAGTGTAATGTAAGCTTGAAACACCTTTTGAGGTGTGGGAAAAAGTATCCTGTTCCTATAGTTTCATCTGATACTAAGAACAAAATCTGATCCTGTTCCTTGAACAGAATTAGTCTTGTTTAGATCAGATATAAATATTGTAAACCAAATCTAACCTAGTTAATTATGGCCTTACCAATATAATTATTGGTATTTCTCTTGTGTATTTCCAGCTGCAGGATATCCCAACGCACTTTATGAGCAATGAACATATGTAGACCAGTCAATGATAAAGTTCAACCTTTAACACCATCTGAAGTAATCATTAAGCAAATGCCATATAAAAGGCAGTTAAGCAATTTTAAAACTTGACATTTGGGTGAAAAGTCATCGAGATGATAGTTAGTGATTTTTGTCCATTGACCCACACTAGAAACATTATGTATGGATGAGGAAAAGCTGAAACTTAATGGTAAGCCTTTGAAAGAATATCCTATCTTTCTAGAAAAAATAGCCAGTTAGAGATGTCGAACTAGAGGCAATACTTTCAAGAGATAAGCAGAGAAAATTGGTGAGAAAGTAATAATACATGTTTTAGATTTTTAAAAAATGTCAATAGTGACATTAAATGCTGTGTGTTTGGAGGCCGTGCTCCTGGTTGCTGAGCCTTAAGGTTGGAATTCCTCCTCTACTTTAAGATACTACTTTGGACCTATATTTGACGAGACTGATGGTCTTTTATATTTTTAAAAACAAATTCTCAAGGGAAAGAAGGTGTTTTGTGTAGGTTAGGGTGCATTGCAGCTTAGAAATGGGTCTAGCAGTGGTCATTTAATTCCTCAATTGCTGTGGTGAGATTCAAACTCCGATATTCACATGAATAGTTCCTGCTTCTGGATTCTGCCAGTAACCTAACCACTGTTATTATTGTACATATGTATGTGTTGCATAACAATTAACATCATCCTGCATACTTTGCAGACTTTGAGCTTGTGTGCTTGATGTACAAATAAAAGTATGATTGAATCTGTTGTTTTGCACACGGCCTGCTGTAAAGTCACAATTATTTTATACAGTTCAATCCTGTGGTGTGTATAATATAAAAAAAATTATGCGATTGAATTTATGGGTTGATTATGGAGGGTATCCTGTAACCTTGCACTTCTACAGTCCAAGAATTAGGAAAGGGAAAATTAGCTATTGTTCTATGTTGGGGATACTGACACTAATTTATGTCACTGCAACTTCTCTGCTAGCAGGAACCATGGTTCATATCATGATTGTATTGGGCTGTGTGGGTTAATTCAACTCATGGGTATGTTTTTTTGAGTTCTATATGGGAAGCTCTTCTGAGTAATCACTTACTAACAACCCTAGTTTATTCAATTAAAAATAACTTGCTGAACTTTTTTTAATGGTATTGGAAATATGCAGGAAGTTCATCAGATTATGAAAAGAGAAATGTCAGGAAATTGTTTTAGTAGGAAAGACTTGATAGTTCAGATAAAAATACTGAATTACCTTTTTATCTGAATGTAATGGTGAATTATGCAGAGCATTTCCAAGATTTTTGTTTTATTCAAGGCGAGATTTGGAGTGGGAGCTTTGAAAAGAGGTGAGCCTCTGTGCGTGTGCTTATGAATTTTACCTTGCAAGAGTCTAAAAGAGGCACATTTGCAAATTATTACCAGTTAATTGGCTAATTAACAGAAGGGAATAAAAGGAAGGTAGGTATAAGTGGAGTGGACCAGTGTTAGAGTAGAGCACTCTAGGCTTTGGCGAGAGGAGGCTAAGGTAAGTCTCTGGTAAGTTTCCTACTGTCTTTCTTTCTCTGATTTTTTTTCCTCTAGTGCCAGGCTAGAGTAGTTAGAATGGCTCTGGGGTCAGTGGTGTGTTCATCTTGTGAGATGTGGGAGTTCTGGGAGACCTCCAGTCTCCCTGATAGCTACATCTGCATGAGGTGCATCCAGCTGCAGCTCCTTACAGACTGTGTTAGGGAACTGGAGCTGCAGCTGGACGACTTTCGGCTCCTACAGGAGAACAACGAGTTCAGTTAAGAGCTGCAGGCAGTTACTCCTAAGCTGCAGGAGGCAGGTAGCTAGGTGATTGTCAGAAGGAAGGAGAATAGGCAGGTAGTGCAGAGTACCCCTGTGGCTGTTCCCCTGAATAACAGGAATACCGCTTGGGGGGAGACAACCTACCAGGGGAAAGCCGCAGTGACCAGGTTGCTGATATTGAGCCTGGTTGTGTGGCGCAGAAGGGAAGGAGGGAGGAGAGGAGAATGGTAGTGATAGGGGCTTCAATAGTAAGGGGAGCAGACAGGAGATTCTGTGGGCATGAAAGAGACTCCCGGATGGTATGTTGCCTCCTGGGTGCCAGGGTCAGGGACATCTCGGACCTGGTCCACAGCATTCTGAAGGGGGAGGGCAAACAGCCAGAGGTCGAGGTGCATATTGGAACCAATGACATAGGTAGGAAAAGAGATGAGGTCCTGAAAAGGGAATATAGGGAGCTAGGTAGGAAGCTGAAAAGCAGGACCTCAAGGATAGTGATCTGTGGATTGCTGCCTGTGCCACGTGCCAGTGAGGGTAAGAATAGGATGATTTGGCAGATGAATGCGTGGCTGAGGAGTTGGTGCAGGGGGCAGGGTTTCAGATTTGTTGATCATTGGGATCTCTTTCGGGGAAGGTACGACCTGTACAAAAGGGACGGGTTACACCTGAACTGGAGGGGGACCAATATTCTTGAGGGCAGGTTTGCTAGAGCTGTTGGGGAGGGTTTAAACTAGTTTGGCGGGGGATGGGAACCAGAGTGATCGGTCAGTGGTTGGTTCATTTAGTGTAAAGTAGATGCGGTGTGTAGAAAGACTGTGAGGAAGGATAGGCAGTTGAAAGGGCAAAATTGCAGTCAGTTGGATAGGCTGAAATGTGTCTACTTTAATGTGAGAAGTATCAGGAACAAAGCTGATGAACACAGAGCATAGTTAAGTACATGGAACTGCGACATTGTGGCTATTACAGAAACTTGGCTGTCGCAAGGGCAGGAATGGCTGCTGAATATTCCGGGGTTTTGAAGTTTCAAAAGGGACAGGGATGGAGGTAAAAGAGGTGGGGTAGTGGCTTTGCTGATCAGGGGCAGTATCAGAGCTGTAGAACGGGAGGATGTCCTGGAGGGATCATCTACTGAGTCAGTGTGGGTGGAAGTCAGAAACAGGAAGGGAGTGATCACTGTATTGGGAGTATTCTGCAGACCCCCCAATAGCAGCAGAGACACTGAGGAGCAGATCAGGAGGCAGGTTTTGGAGAGGTGCGAAAATAACAGGGTTGTTGTCATGGGTGATTTCACCTTCCCTAATATTGATTGGCACCTCCTTAGTGTAAAGGGGATAGATGGGATGGAGGTTGTTAGGTGTGTCCAGGAAGGATTCCTGACACAGTGTGGACAGGCTGACAAGAGGACAAGCCATACTGGACCTGGTACTAGGCAATGAGCCTGATCAGGTTTCAGATCTCTCGGCAGGAGAGCATTTTGGGGACAGTGACCATAACTCCTTGACCTTTTACTAAAGCCTTGGAGAGGTATAGGAGCAGACGATATGGGAAAGTATTTAATTGGGGGAGGGGGAATTATGATGCTATTAGGCAGGAACTTGGCAGTGTAAATTGGGAACAGATGTGCTCAACAGAAATGTGGAGGTTGTTTAGGGAGTACTTGCATGGGGTTCTGCATAGGTTTGTCCCATTGAGGCAGGGTAAGGATGGTAGAGTGCAGGAACAATGGTTGACATCCACGTAGAATATCTGGTCAAGAAGAAGAAAGAAGCTTCCCTAAGGTTTAGAAAGCATGGATCAGACAGAGCTCTGGAGAGTTAGAAGGTGGCCAGGAGGGAGCTTAAGAATGGACTTAGGAGAGCTAGAAGGGGGCATGAGAAGGCCTTGGTGAGTAGGATTATGGAAAACCCCAAGGTGTTGTACACGTATGTGAAGAATAAGAGGATGACTAGAGTGAGGGTAGGACCGATCAGGGATAAAAGAGGAAACGTGCCTGGAGCCAGAAGAGGTAGGGGAGGTCCTTAATGAATACTTTGCTTCAGTATTCACCAGTGAGAGAGACCTTGACATTTGTGAAGATGGCGTACAACAGGCTGATACACTAGGACATATCGACATGAGGAAAGAGGATGTGCTGGAACTTTTGAAAAGCATTAGGATAGATAAGTCACTGGGGCCAGACGGGATATATCCAATGTTATTATGGGAAGTGAGGAAAGAGATTGCTGCACCTTTGGTGATGATCTTTGTGTCCTCACTGGCCACAGGAGTAGTGCCAGATGATTAGAGGGTGGCAAATGTTGTTCCTTTGTTCAAGAAAAGGAGTAGGGATAACCCTGGGAATTACAGACCAGTGAGTCTTACTTCAGTGGTGGGCAAATTACTGGAGAAGATTCTTAGAGACAGGATTTATGGGCATTTAGGGAAGCATAGGCTGATTAGGGACAGTTAACATGGCTTTGTGAGGGGCAGGTCATGCCTCATGAGCCTGATTGAATTCTTTGAGGATGTGACAAAGCACATTGATGAAGGTGTACATGGATTTTAGTAAGGTGTTTGATAAGGTTTCTCCTGGAAGGATCATTCAGAAAGTCAGGAGGCATGGGATCCAGGGAAACTTGGCTGTGTAGATTCAAAATTGGCTCGCTCATAGAAGACCGTTGTAGGCAGAGCGTACTCTGACTAGAGGTTAGTGATAAGTGGTGTTCCACAGGGATCTGTTCTGGGATCCCTGCTGATTCTTATAAATGACTTGGATGAGGATGTGGAAGGGTGGGTTAGTAAGTTTGCAGATAACATGAAGGTTGGTGGTGTTGTGAATAGTGTAGAAGGTTACTGTAGGTTACAACAGGACATTGATAGGATGCAGAGCTGGGTTAAGAAGTGGCAGATGGAGTTCAACCTGGAAAAGTATGAAATGATACACCTTGGAAGATGGAATTTGAAGGCAGAATACGAGGTTAATGGCAGGACTCTCAGCAGTGAGGAGGCAGAGTGATCTTGGGGTCCAGGTCTATAGATCCCTCAAGGTTGCCACGCAGGTTGATAGGATTGTTAAGAAGGCATATGGTGTGTTGGCCTTCATTAGTTGGGGTATTGACTTCAAGAGCCACGAGGTGATGTTGCGGCTCTATAAAACTCTGATTAGACCACACTTTGTGTTCACTTCTGGTCGCCTCATTATAGGAAGAATGTGGAAGCTTTAGAGAGGGTGCAGTGGAGATTTACCAGGATACTGCCTGGATTAGAGAGCATGTCTTATGAGGATAGGTTGAGCAAGCTAGGGCTTTTCCCTTTGGAGAGAAGGAGGATGAGAGGTGACTTGATAGAGGTGTACAGGATGATGAGAGGCATAGATCGAGTGGACAGTCAGAGACTTTTTCCCAGGGGTAAAATGGCTGATACAAAGGGGCATAATTTTAAGGTGATTGGAGGAAGGTGTGGTGGGGATGTCAGAAGTAAATTTTTTGCACAGAGTGGTGGGTGCATGGAATGCACCATTGGCAGAGGTGGTGGAGGCAGATACATTAGGGACATTTAAGAGACTCTTACATAGGCACATGAATGATCGAAAAATGGAGGGCTATGTGGGAGGGAAGGATAATATAGATCTTAGAGCAGGATAAAGTGTCAGCACAACATTGAGGGCCAAAGGGCCTGTACTGTGCTCTAATGTTCTATGTTCTTACAGCACTCGAGTTTTTATTTTTGTTTCAGTTGTTTTCACTCTAATGAAAAGGAATATCAACTGAGAAGATTAACATCTCAATTATTTTGGGAGAAAAGTAATGTGATAGATTTATTACTTGTATACAGCCAACACCAGTTTGTCTTTACTTCTGGACATCAATTTTCTATGTATTTAGGCATGTTATGTGTATTTTTGTTATATCCTGATGTATTCATTTAATTATTAAATGAGAAAATAAAGTTATCAAATTAATTCGTATAGCACTTTTTACAAAATCAGTGCAGTCCAAGCATTTCATTGCCAGTTTAGTTTAACTTGGCAGTTAAAGTTGCACACAGCACAGTCCTACAAACAGCAGTGCAATAATGACTGTATAGGTTGGTGTAAAGAAATACAGATCTGTGTTGTCCAAAGCATGGAAAGTCAGTCAACTATTTTTCTCTCCTGAAAAAAATTTGTAACCTATTTTTTAAATCATAATTCAAAAGTATTTATTTTCCTTATTCTTGTTTCCCAGGATATTTCACTTTAAGAATCCAGTGCCTCAGTCAAACCCAAGTAGAATGTAAATAAAGAATGGAAGATTTTCAGTTACTACTTAGTTAAGCACTTGTTTGCTGTTGTAGATGTTCACGGAAGAGTGCAGTCATGTTTACTTTCATACAATGTTTTCTGTCAGAAGTGTAAATTCAAACATGCCTGTCTTTGCGTTAACTGAGAATATCCCAGTGCAGTTCACTGGCCTGGTTCATATATTAGGGTCAGATGTTAGATGCATCAAGCTTACTTTGCTAGTTTATCTAGTTTTTAATCTCATTTCTGTTTTATCTTAATTTGATTGTTTATGTAAAATAAAGGTGGGTGTTTTGGGTGAAGTACAAGGCAGCTGCCTAGAGTGTAACATAAAATGATTTCACACATCCTATTGCTCCTTTATCTCATTATAAGAACATAAGAAACAGAAGCAGGCATAGGCCATTCAGCTCCTCATGCCTGCTCTGCTGTGCAGTAAGGTCATGGTTGATCATTTATCTCTGTGCCATTTCCAGTACTAATTCCATGATCCCCTTTATATCCAAAAATCTATCAGTCTCTGTCTTGAATATATTGAATGATTGAACCTTCACAGCCACGTTAGATAGAGGGTTCCAAGATTCACTGCCTTCTGGGTGACGAAATTTCGTCTCATCTCAGTTCAGAATGGCTGACGTGTTAATTATATGCTCCCTGATTCTAGACATTCAGCAAAAAAAATCATCTATTCTTTCAAGTCCCATGATAATTTTGTGAGAGATTAGTGATCAAGATTTTACAAATACAGACTTTGGAGTTGATGCTTTGAGTTTATTTGGTAGCAGTGAACTGTTTTCCACATTTGGACTGCAGTTTTTTGACAAACTGACAAGAATATTATTTTTCCTCAAGGTAAACTTATTGATGCGTTTCAATGAAATTAGTACACATGATAAGATTAGCAATTAGCATGTAACATGAGAATGGAATCTAAAATGTTTATGCTGGATTAGTTCGCTTTCTCCTAGATGCAAAAAGTTATGTACAGCAGGGAGTTGGGTAAATTGTCGTTATTCACTTGATGTGCAGGCATGTGCAAACAGGATGGAGGAAAGATTTTTGATACCGAAAATTCTGAAACCATAGTAAAAGCAATCATTAAAGTATTACCACAGGTGAAGGATATTTGGCCATTTGTGCTTATACTGGCTCCAAATCCACAATGAAACTGTGTCTACTAATTCTATCATGAGGGCTTTGTTGGCATCTATATGATAATAAGAGCCTAGAAAGTGGAATGGGAGTAGGCCATTCAACCACGCTAGTCTGCTCTGCCATTCAATCGCAGCATGGCTCATCTGACATTCCTTGTCCATTTTCCTGCACAAATGTTTTTAATATCTTCTACCATAAATACTGATGAAAAATATCTGTTTTAACTCCTCTGCTGTTTATTAACTACTACCAAAGGCTCATTCTTTAGGAGGCCAATGTTCACCCTCCCCCTCTCCTCCTCCCTCTGCCCCCCTCATGTCCCTCCTCCCTCCCCTCTCCTCCCTCTCCGCCCCTTCCTCCCCCCCACTCACCTCCTCTTCCTCCCTCCGCCCCCTCTCCTCCTCCCTCTCTCCTCCTCCTCCATCCTGCCCCTTCTTCCTCCCCTCCCCTACCCCCTTCCCCCCTCCTCCTACCTCCCTTCCCCACTCTCCTCCTCCCTCCTCCACCCCTTCCTCCCCCCCACCCCCCACTCTCCTCCTCCCTCTGCCCCCTCTCCTCCTCCTCCTCCCTGTACCCCCTCTCTCCTTCCCCCCCCCCCCCAAGATATATATAGCTTGGAAGGAAGGTGAAGATCCAAGGTACAGAAGCATTCTTTTACCAGTCAGTGCTCATTGGGACTGATGCTTGGAAATTTACTTTTGCTTAAATGATATACATGTTTTGTATTTAGTGAATGCATTTTAAGCTTTCAGTGTGTTGCATAGAATATACTGCTGCACAGATTCAAACAGAAATAAGCCAATCAACTCCAGTATTTATTCTCTACTTAAATCTCCTCTCAACCATAGCCATTTAACTATCAGTATAACCCTCTAGTCCCTTCTCCCTTGAGTACTTACTTAGATTCTCTTTAAGTGTAGTTCTACTAGTCTGCTTTAATTACTTACAATGATAGTCGGAGCTTAGCAACTCGGTAAAGTTTTTTTTCTGAATTCTTTATAGTTTCTCAAGTATTTTATTGATGGGCTCTGATTTGCTCTCCTAATTCTTTTCTTTCCCCAACCCCCACCCCCCCAAAAAAAATCTGGAAACAGTTTTGCCTGGAATGGTGCTAAAATGGCATTGTCTGGGAGAACAGCACCAATCTGTCACAGTGCTGCTGGTGAATGATTCTTGTCTTGCCGACTCGTGCAAGGATTTGGAGGCACAAATTGTAATATTCTTCCATTATTACACATTAAATAGATGTGAATAATATCCGAAGCTGAAATTAACTTGCATCTTTAAAGGAGAAGTGACCACTGAATCCAACAACAATAAAATATTTTCAGCATGGGCAGTACTAACAAGAACAGTGTTGGTACAGACTTGGAAGTGGGCCTCCCTTTCATTGATGTGGGCCTCGAGGCCCAAGTGGAAGAGACAGGTTCTGCAATGTATGGAGCTAGTAAATCACAAAGTGTCAAAATGACCTGGTAATGGGAGAAGGTGGCAAGGGAGATAAATGCTTGGTAATACCAAGATGACCTTGTTTCAGTATTGGAAAAAGTATAATGATCTCATGTCTGGCCAAAGTTAGTGGAAGCTGAAATAAATCCCAACCACCAACAAATGTAGTGCCGTGCTGCTTTCTTTACTCCACCACTTGAACTTGTGTTTTGCACCTTACATAATTTCTAAATATTAAAATGGTGGTTGAAGCCATGATCACAAGCACCGTCTGCTCCAGGCTTCTCAGACTGCACAAGGTAGTACAGAATGCAAAGTGGTGCTGCATTCTTTGGTTGAGCACATTCTTCTCCTACAAGCCAGAAAGAAGTGAAGATATTGAGTGTGTATCTGTATACGCCTTGGTTTTTTTTCCACACTTTTCCTTACAGTTGGGGTTCAGTTATTTTTTTCTTCTACTGCATTAGGCAATCTTTAGTTGTCTTGAATGACAGGCCATCCCCAGGTAATGAAGTCGATTTTGTCCGTAAGTTGGAAAATAAACAAAAATCACTTGATACGGTAACCACATCTCCACAGTATTGTAATGAGTGGCATCAAAAGCACATTAGAATGATTTTAAAAAAAAAACAAATACTAAAAGTGGAGAGAAAGAGGAAACTAGTTCTGCGATTTGTAGGAATGAATATATGTACATTTGTCAGACTTTTGAATTTAATAATATTACAGGAGCTTGTTTACACCATATGTTGGGTATTCATAATCTGGGGGATGGCCTGTATACAGTCCTGCCATCCAAGAAATCATTCTGGTGAACCTTCGCTGGACTCCCTCTATGGCAACTATACTCTTCCTTAGTCATTTCATATTTTTCTTTGACATGCTGTCAGTTGTAGTTCAGGTATGTTTCGTTCCTTGCCATGACTTTTCTGCTTATCTATTTATTCACCCATGGAGTTTCTTTTCAGTGTTCAGTTAATTTTTGCTTTGTACCAGAATATATTTGTCCTGGGCTGTATTTCTATTGCAGTTATGTTATCTCTAACACTTATTGCACCAGCATTTCCCTGTTTTTATCTGGACTAATTTGTTATTATATTACTTGTGCTTCAGGTTGTGGGAGTCGCAGACTGCCGCCAAGTTGCCAGACGGAATTTGCAGAGGAAGTACTCAGTAGCAGATTGTAATGTCTTTGATGGTGAGTTGCTTTACTGAGCCACTTTCAAGATGATATGGCTGTCGATATTTATTCAGTGTATTAAACTCTAAAAGTATAAAAATAAAATTCGATATAAAAACTAGAAATGTTAAATATAGTCAGAAGGTCAGGCGATATTTATGGAGAAAGAAACAGATTTGCATCACAATTAAGTTAATTCCAAATTAGAAATAATGACTTCCATTGAGTGTTTGACATATAGTTTGTCTGGAGAATAAGATAAACAGTCAGGACCTGTTGGACCAACTGGTTTCTTTATCTGTCAGCCACAGTATTACCAATAATAATAAGAAAAGCACAGGATCATAGTAGTGAGAATGCTGTAACCAGAAGATTGCTATCTGAAAAAGGAGGGTAAAAAGACCTTTTTTTTTCTATCAATTCCCTTCCTCCCAACAATTCTTCTTGCTGTTCTGTCACTGATGATAATGATGACATTGTTGTAAATATCATGTGGTTACACATGAGACTCTGACATACAAAGCCTGATGCACAAAGTCACTTGCATTGCAAGTATAACAGGTTTGTAGTCATGACATTGATTCTCACATCCTTGCGGTATCTTTCATATGGACTCAGTTTCTTGTCTTTTATGTTTTTCGCAATTGCTAGCCACTGAAGTTGGCTGTTTATATTGATTTTGTATGGATGGCCTCTCTTTCTTCTGCCTGCCTCAGCTCTCTAGACAGGATCAGTTTTGAAAGGCAGTGGTCTCATGACATTCCCATGACATATTTGATCCACTTAAGGTGTGGTTTCAGCAATATTTCTTCAATTCTAGTTTGTTTGCATGCTTAATGGCCTCGGTGTTGATCATTCTGACCTGCCAGTAAATGCTCATTAGTGAGTGGAGGAAACAGTGAAACTGTTCAAGCTGTTCAATGAGCAGTCTGTAGAGGGTCCATGTTTCTGAGCCATAAAGGAGAAAGGTTGCATTTCAAATCTTTATTTAGGTGGAGAAACAGATGTTGCATTGGTTAAAGACTTTTGTCTGGAGTTGACTGATGGTCTGGCTGTTTTTTTTCTGATTCTTGAGGCAATCACATTGTCTGGGAAACCATCCTTAGAGATTGTGCTGCCCGGATTCTTGAACTAGGTTGTCATGAATGGTGGTGGCTGGCGCAGAGGCATTTTAGTGAAGTTCAGGTTGGAACAAGACCTCTGCCTTACTGAAATTGAGAGATTTAGACCAAGGGAATGGAGGAATATAGACCAATTACAAGCAACTGGGATTAGTTTATTGACACAGACATTGTGGGCCGAAGGGCCTGTTCCTGCACTGTACTGTTCTATATTCTATGATGATGATTCTTCAGGTCTAGTGCTTTGGGGGATAGAAGCATGTCTGTGGTGCTCCAATCTGGTCTACAACCACAGTGCATTCTGGAAGATTCGTCTTAAGATATGTTTGCAATAAGTCTGTTTGGTGGGTTGGGAATTAGTATTTTCTATGTTCCACAGAAGAGGAAAACAGCTATGTAGTTTCTCCTGTTGCCTTTATTTTTGTACAGCCCCATAATAGTGACATTGTTGAAGTCTTCTGTTACTGCTTCATTTGCCCTAGTACTGTTCAAGATGCTGTGAGACACCAGCTTGAAGTTCTACTGGGACTCTTTCCTGGGTGGGTGTCTTGCCAGAGATCATCCTTCCACAGGACCACTCTCTCCTTGACTCCCTGGTCCACTCATCAATCCCCACCCACACCTCCTTGGCCCCTTGCACATTTCCTTGCAACTGCAGGAGGTGCAACACTTGTTCCTACGCCAACTCCCTCACCACTATCCACGGACCTAAACAGTCCTTCCAACCTTGGTGACTGCATTTGGTGCTCTTGATGTGTCCTGCTCTGCATTAACAAGACCAAGTGTAGACTTGGCGACTGGTTCGCAGAGCACCTGCGCTCTGTCTGCAATGGCCATCGTGAACTCCCAGTTACATGCCATTTAAACTCCTTTTCCTATTCTCACACTGACCTGTTTGTCATTGGCCTTCTCCACTGCCAGGTGAGGTCAGATGTAAACTTGAGGAACAACATTTCATATTCTGCCTGGGTAGGCTACAACCCAGTGGTATGAACATTGAATTTTCCAATTTCAGGTAACCCTTGCCCTCTGTGTTTTCCCCCTTTTCTCACCTGCTGATCCACTTAGATCCTCCCACCTTTTATCCCCCTTACCTCTAGACCCCACACACAGTTTTGTCCCCCTCCCCCAGCTGGTTCCCTCCACCGATCACTCACACACTTTTCCCATAAAGGCTCGCATCCCCTTCCCCCATCTAGTTCCAGCTGCCCATCAACCCTCTCTTATCTGGTTCCACATCCAGCATTTGCACCTCTTGTGCCTCCACATCTCTCTCCAGCTTCTGTCTCTACATTCACTCTCCCCTCCCCCACCTGGCTTCCTCTGCCCTTTTTTTTATTTGTCTGTTTCCACCTATCACCCCAGCCTTTGTCTCCCTTCTCCACTCCTTCCCCTCCCTCACCTGGCTCCACTTATCCATCATCCTTCCTCCAACAGCTTGTTTTTTCACCAGATTACAGTATCTGCAGTCTCCTGTGTCATCATTTTTTTTACCTCTTCCTTGCCCCTGTGCTTCTCCTGACTTCAGCTGTACCAAATTTGAAAGGCTTAGAGATTAACTTAAGAGAGTCAAAGAACTTCTTGATATTGTTCATGTCAACATAATTCAGAATTTCTGCAGCTTTCCTCTCCCACTCTTAGTCATGGGGTCATGAGCCATACTGCATAGAAACGGCCCTTAGACCCCTGTATTCATGCTGGCCTTCAAGTACTTATCTATTCCAATCCCATTTTCAGGTGTTATGAATTAGGTTACTATTGGTGAATGTCCCTTTAAGACATAGCACAGTAGAGTGTGTGTGTGTGTGGCATGATTACGACAACAACAGGAGATAAGGACGTGATGACGTTTTTGGAGCAGTCAGGGAAGAGAGAGAGGGAGAGAGACACCCTGCCTTCTGGTCTCTGTATCGATGGATTAAAAACAATAACTGTGTCTGTCACTACAATCCACGTATGGATTTTTGGAATAATCCAGTGGAGTCCACTGTCGTTAACCTGTAGAAGGAAACAGATATTTGTGTGGACAGCCATGTCTCGGACGCCTTTTTGGGGTGGCAGATACTTCGGAACAAAGGAATGGAGATCATCAGTGATTGAGGTGTCGTATGGGTTCCATCGTGGAACATTTGGAATTTGTAATTACTCTCTATTTTCTCTCTACATCTCCTCTTCTGTCAACGATGGTTTTGCAGAAGCCTTTGCTCACGTTTTACCTTATGGCATGCTAAGCTGAACTTTGAGAACTATTCCTGGACTTGGAGTTTGGGAATTTGCCACACACACACTTCGAGTTTAGTTTTTGGGGTTAATGCTTAAGATCTAACATTTTTATTTCTAACATTCTAACATTTTTACTTTTATTTTTCTTATTATCACAAGTAGTTATTAATAAAATAGTCTCTAACACTTATACATGTCTTGGTGTGTTTCTTTTGTTGCTGGTATGTAACACAGGCACTTGGCCTGTAACCTCCTATGCCATGATATTTCAAGTGCTCATTGAAAAACAACTGAAATGTTGTGAGAGTACCTGCCTCCATCCATCCCTCCGACATTGTGTTCCAGATTTCAACCACTCTGGGTGAAAAAAATTCTCCTTAAATCTCCTCTGAATCGCCTACTTAAATACATGATCTCTAGATAGAGACAGCTCTGCTAATGAGAATTTTTTCCCTCTATCTAACCTACCAATGCCCCTCATGATTTTGTATACCTCAGTCAGGTTCAGCCACCCCCTCACCCCCACCCCCCCGCCCCACCTTCTCGTTCCAAAGAAAATGAACACAGCCTATCCAGTTTCTACTCATTTGAAATATTCTATTCCAGGGAACGTGTTGGTAAATCTTAGCACATTCTCTAGTTCAATCACAGTCATGTGAAGGACATTTTCTTCGGATCAGAGTGGACCTTGCTCTGTGGAGTATTTTGATATGGGGGTGATGCCAGAGGATTGGAGAGTGGGGGATGTTACTCTGTTGTTCAAAAAAGGGAGTAAGGATAAGTCCAGCAAGTGCAGGCCAGTCAGTTTAATGTCAGCAGTGGGAAAGCTTTTTAAAAACATTGATCCAGATGGGATTAATCACCAGCAGGAGGAAAATGGATTAACTAAGGCAAGCCAGCACAGATTTGTCAAGGGCACATTATGGTTAACCAATTTGATATGATTTTCTTAATGAAATATGGGGTAATGCAGTTGATGTGCATATGTGACTTCCAAAAGGCTTTTGATGAGGTGCTGCGTGACATCAGCAAAATCGAAGCACGTGGCATAAGAGGTGCATTAATAGCATGGACTCGAGAAAGGTGAATAATGGTATTGCCTGAGGTTGTGTTGGAGCCATTTTTTATTTTGATCTATATTAACAATGTGGACTTGGAGGTGAAATTTTTAAATTTGCAGATGACGGCAGTCAAGAAGAAAATAGTGATAAATTGCAGCAGGATATATTACAGGTGGATAGACTGTTTGGATAGAGTTTACTGTGGAGAAATATGAAGTGATGCATTTAGGAAGAATGAGTAGGCATATATAGTTCTGGGCTTTATCAATAGAGACACTGAGTATAAAAGCAGGGAAGTAATGGTGAACCTTTGTAAAATGTTGGTCCAGCTTCATTTGGAGTATTGTGATGATTTTTACCTGGAAGGAGATAAAGGCATTAGAGAGGATCCAGAAAAGATTTACAAGAATGGGTCCTGAGATGAGGCACAATAGTGACAAAGATAGTTTGAGAGGCTGGGACTGTATTCTTTAGACAAGAAGAGGCTAAGAGCAGATTTGATTGAAGTGTGTAAAATGATGAGGGTCCTGGACAGAATGTATAGTGAGAGCTGTTGTCTTTGGTGGAACGGTTGAGACTGGAGGTATAAAATAAAGGGGAGCAGAATTAACAATGATGCAAGGACAAACCTACTTACGCAGTGTGGGGACAGAAGAGACTGCAGATGCTGGAATCTGGAGCAACACACAAAATGCAGGAGGAACTTAGCAGGTCAGGCAGCATCTATGGAGGCAACAGTTTGTCACATCCACCTATCACCTCACAGCTTCTGGCGCTATTCCCACTCTCCCCTCCCCCATCTCTCTAGCACCCCTCCTCACCTGAATCCACCTACTCCCTGCTAGCTCTTGCTCCAACCATTCCTTCCACCTTTCTTTATGCTGGCTATCTCCCCTCTATCTTTCAGTACAGGTGAAGGGTCTTGATCAAAATGTCGACTCTCCATTTCCGTGCATAGATGGTGCCTGACTTGCTGAGTTCCTCCAGCTTTTTGTGTGTTACTTGTGCAGTGTGTTTGGAGTTTGGAATTTACTTTCTGCAGATATGGTGGAGGGAGATTCCAATGTGTCTTTCAAGGGGAGTTAGATAACTATGTATTGAGAGGAATAATTTACAAGGATTTGTAGAAGGGACAAGTAAGTGGAACTACTGAACTGCCCTTGTCAAGAGCAGGCGTTTGACACAGTGGGCCAAATGGCCTCCTCCTGTGCTGTAACCATTCCTTGATTCTATGTTATTGTTCTGCCCTTCAAGAAATGATTTCTATTTGTCTCTTGGTTGTTTGGAGATGTTCTCATTACTTTCATCAGAAAATCATGTTAGTAGTGAGCAAACTTTACACGAGAAAGATTCCAATGTTGTTTATCCATCCCACCCTACCTTTGCAGTCATTGCTGCCTCTTTCAGCTCTAACTTTGAAGTTCCACTGGTAGATTGATGTTGATGTGAGAAAGGAGTGTCAGTCATATCTTGCATTTCTGTCTGCTCCAGCATAGGTGTATGGGCACTGGTGACAGAGACATGCCATGATCACCATCCTGTTGGTGATTTTTTTTTAAAAACAAATCAAATATTAGCTCATATAATGCCATTTAAGAAATGATTTCAACATTTTCAGAAGTCTTTCACATCATTTTAAATAACACCCACCTCCAGCAAAAATATATTCCAAGAAGAAGCTCCAGACTTGAGTCAGGTGACTTACCACATTGTTGAATAAGACTATGAGTAACAGACTGACAGAAATAAGGAAAAACCTCATTTAATTTGGGGTTCTGCCTACAACGAGTTAATTGATCTTGAGGGGGAATTAAAGATAATTACGGAACCCCAGGATGCTGTGAAACAGCCAGAATCTGATGCTGAACAGTATCCAATTCCTTCTACTGGAATGTGTATTTGTGGGTGAAGACCGAATTGAGCATGGAATTAATGCCACCACAGTTGTAACCTGTAGCTTTGTATCTAAGGAATGGCTACTTGAGAGTAATAATTGTCTTTCTAAATGTATCCTTCAAAAGATCAAGCAAAAAAAATAGTTTTTGGATAAAATATAAAACCTGTTGTGGATCAAAATGTGAGCAAATTCAGGTAAAGCTATTCTTTAATGACAAAGGTTAATCAGATCTGATTTTCATCAATAATTTTTGTAAAATCTCTTTTTACTGGAAGATTGGAGGGGAGCTGCAGCACGGGAGAAGTTTGCAGATGCAGTGATCATAGCAACACCTGACAAACAGCACAAGGTACACAAGCAGGATCATTTTTATTGTTTATTGTAAACTGTCAAAAGGGGACACAGTGCAAACAGAATGGGCAAAGAATAGCATGAGGTCATAAAGCTATGAGAAACTGTTCTTTTTGGTATTAGGATAAATATTCCTGTATTAAATCACACCCTTTGCATTGGTGAAATGAGTTATACCCAACTATTGTATCAGGGTGTTGTTACTGTGAACTCTATTTTGGAAGTGAATTTAATACTGGACTGTGGTTCTCTGGATAAAGAAATGAATAAATCTCCAAGGAATTCTAAAATTTATAAAATATCTAAATACTGGGAATACATAGCAGGTCAGGCAGCATCTGTGGAGAAGAATGCAGTTTACCTTTCAGACTGATGGCATTTCCTTAGAAAAGAATTCTCCTATTCAGCAATTCAAGTAATATATATCTATATCCGAAGTTAAGACCAAATATATTGTTGACATTTATATTTTAGGTTGGTTAAAATAGCAGACTAAACAATATATTTGTGTAATTGAAAATCTTTTTTAATTTTCTGTTTTGTATAATAATTGTATATTGTCACTGCAGAGCAACAAAACTTTGGAAAAAATGCATTCACTTGAACTGCAAAAAAAATAAAAACAAAACATGAGAAATACACAGAAGGTTACTTGGTAGCTGTGGACAGAGGAACAAAGCTTAATGGCCGTTCATTAGAAGTGGAAGGATTTGGAGATTAAAAATAGCTTTTAAGAGGTGGAGAAAGTGGGGAGGAGAGAAAAGGATGTCTTGTGGGTTGGTTTGCATTAGAGATTAAATGACCAGAGATATGGTGGTTCAAGGCAAAATGGGTGATAATTAGATGAATTTTGAAAAAAAAAATAAATGATTGGTCCAGAAGAGCTGTAAATGGGCATAGCCAAAATCATTACCTGAAATTGTTGGATTCAATTTGAGTCTGAAAGGATGTAGTGTATGTGGTCAAAATCTGAAATTATGTTATTGAATTTGCATTGAGCTGCTTGAAGAATTCAGGAAGCTAAAGAAATAGGTCAGAGCAGGATGGAGAGTAAATGTGACAGTTGACTGAAAGTCACACTTGTGGATTGAATGGACAGTTGGACTCTGCAAAGTGGTCACCTCATCTGAATTTTGGCTTCTCCAATGTAAAGGAGACTGCATTGTGAGCAATGAATATAGCATATTAAATTGAAAGAAGTAGAACAATTTGCTTTTCACCTGGAAAGAAAGTTTGGGACTCTGGACAGTGGACAGGGATAAGAAAAATGGCAGATGTTGCCTCCATCGCCTTTTTGTGGAAAAGTACTGTCAGAAGGGGAGGGTGCCCAATTTCTGACTGAGGAGTGGACCAATCTGTTGTACTGGGAACACAGTGCTGAAAGGGGAGTGAAGGAAGGAAAGATGTATTTGAAGGAGGCATCACGCTGGAGCTGCCAGACACATTGGAGAATGCTCCATAGGATATGGAGGTTGAATATGAAGTGAAGGGAAGATTTCCCTTTTTATTCCTGTTTTCAAGCATCTGCAATATTTTGCTTTTACCATTTGAGGATTTTCTCCTCTTAAATTTTGAATATTGAGGCCAATTGTAGCATTTGATTTGAAACCCTGCCAGAGATTCAGGTAACTGTATTTAGACTGGGTATTATACTTGACCTATATAGCTCTGTTATTCTTAATTTAACCAGCTAAGTCATCAGGAAGGTTAAATGTTTGTACACTAAGGGCAACAGGAGGTTAGAAGTTGACAGACTGAACTTGTTTTTATTTTCTTATGTGGTCCTCCTGGTCTGAAACTTAGTGACAGTGTTTTCAATTAATTTATTTGTAACTTAAAAATTATAGTTTATTAATTGAAGCCCATTTGCTGAAATATTATATCATTTAAATCGACAGGAACCAGCAGTGGCATTTGCAGAAAAAGGCTACCACATCCTGCTGGAGAAACCCATGGCTGTAGGTCTTTACTATTTTATTACTACAGGCTTGTATTTATGATACAGCAAAATGCAGTTGTGTTAGATAAAGAGAGCATATATAGCAGTTTTATATGTCCAAACTCAATTCAAATTTCTATATATGGGAAATTTTAAAGTGAAGTGATTGTGTCAGTCATTGGTTCTGTTCCAAGAAATAATTGAATATAAACAAGTCCTCCTGTAATTTCCATGTAGTGTTTTCTGATCTCAGCCAAGTGTGTGAGAGTGTGAGAGGCAGTGTGTGTTAGCTTTAATCATTGAATATCTACCTCCTAGCAGGAATTGAAGGCAGTTTTGCAGAGTTGGGATGGGTGTCACCTTTGTCCATATACTTGAAATATGAAGCATGTTGTAAAAAGTCGCATAGTAAACAACATGGAGACAGACCATTTAGATTTTAAAATAAGTATTGAGCCAGATTTATTTAATAGCCAGCCATGGATGACTAATACTAAAAAAAAATTATAAAATGAAACTAAGTGCAGATCCCAGTGACTGGAGCAATACAAGGGACAAAAAAGAGCTGATAAAACGTAGAGTAACAAAAAAGGAATGTGAAAAGAAACTTGCAAAGGAGGTCAAAATTAATACAAAGTACAACTTTATTTTGGAAAGAAGATTTTGATCAGGAGTTCCATAAATATGTTTATTGTAAATGAAAATAAGAAAATGGTGGCCATGCTGAGTGATTATTTTGTGCCAGCACTTACATTAGAGGACAAAGATAGCATCTGGCCATCTCCTAAGAAGCTACTGTTGAATCTGTAATAGAGATCCATTAAAATTAATCTAAATAAAATAATGGTTATGGAAAAAGTAATGGCACTAAAGGGTGATAAATCCTCAAAGCCAGATGGTTTCCATCCTGGGATTTTAAAGGATAAACATTGCACATCTTCAACTATAATCTTCTGAAATTCCGTCAATTCAGGAACCTGTCCTTTAACTTGGAAAATTGTACATCTCTGTTCTCCAAAAAAGACATGAAACAAAAACTGAGGAATGAATGATAGGCCATTTAATTTAACACATGCCAAATATTAGAGCCTGTGATTAAAGAGAGAGTTTTGAACTTCTTGGAAAATTTCAGTTCATCGGAAAAATCTAGTAGAACTTTGTAATGAATAGATCAGGCCTGACAAACATGTTTGAATTCTTTGGAGGAAATTTTCTACAACTATCATTTGGAAGACATTTGTTAAAGTCCCACATTGAGATGATACGCTAAAGTTGAGGCTCATAGAACTGAAGACAAGCTCAGGCTTGGAAATTGACTGAAGATAAGATATCTTCATTAGTCACATGTACATAGAAACACACAGTGAAATACATCTTCTGCGTAGAATGTTCTGGGGGCAGCCCGCAAGTGTCGCCACGCTTCTGGCGCCAACATAGCATGCCCACAACTTCCTAACCTGTACATCTTTGGAATGTGGGAGGAAACCGGAGCACCTGGAGGAAACCCACGCAATCACGGAGAGAACGTACAAAGTCCTTACAGACAGCGGCCGGAATTGAACCCGGGTTGCTGCTGCTGTAATAGCGTTACGCTAACCACTACACTACCGTGCCAAGAGCAGCAAATTGAACTAATGATCAGCTTTGCATGATATGTCCAATGATGTTCAGTGAAGATCTGTGTTGTAGCTGTAACTATGCACCCTATTTATAAAAGATTTTAGAGAGACAGAAACCATCTACGACAATGACACAAAGATGGATAGAATGGGAAACCAATCCAGCCAGAAGGCTTTGGACAAGGTGCCACACAAGAGATTATTAAACAAAAAGAGTGGACATGGAATTGTGGGTAATATGCCAACTGGTTAAAGAACAGAATCAGAAGTTATGAGTTGAAACACTGACTGGCGAAGTGGGATTATGGTAGGTACCAGCTCTTCAAAGAATATATCAACAACTTGGATGAAGGGACCAAATGTAATATTCCCAAATCACTTACAAATTTTTTATAAAATTCTTTCATATTATGATCACTTTCCCTATGTTACCTTTTTTCATTGCACCATGTTATATCTAAAGTAGACATAGGGTGAATAGAATGAAATGGTTGCTGCACTTTGGGAGTCCCAGACTAGGAGTCAGACCTTCTAGGAGTGAAGTAAATTACATAGAAAGGGTGTAGAAATTTGGAACACACTGCTGCAATAATAGTTGGTACTAAATCAGTTGATTAATTCTATATTGGAGAGTGATGGATGTACGTTAACCAAAGAGTTAAGGGATACAAGGTAAAGATGGGAATGAGGAATAAAGTTAGAAGTCAGCCATAATCACCTTGAAGTGGTGAAACAGATTTAGAGTCACAGAGCAATACAGCATGGATACAGGCCCTTTGGCCCAACGAGTCCATGCCGACCAATTTGAGGGGCAGAATAGGAATGGGGGTACACTAAGTAGTGATTTAAAAATAAAATTTAGTGAATCAGAATTATTCAAGAGATTTATGCATTTAAAAAACATAAGACAGTAATACAGAAAAATATGGTTTACCAAGAATGATTTAAAATGGAACACTAGATTGTTGGAATTCAAACTTCCATGTTGATTTGAATTCTGATTGCTCAAAGTAATTGTAACAGCCAAATTTTCATAGCTGGGTCTATTATCAACACAAAAAGTAGCGCTGCAAGTCTTCCGGAAATGCCCAAAATAAGCAGTACAATGCATTGTCTTTAAAGTGTCATTCAGCACTTCGTAAATGAATATGGACAGGGATGAGAGACATTGAGCAGCTACTGTAGTGTCAAGTTTCTTTATTATAGCCATTTATTAGGCACTTGTTCTGAAGATAATTGAAGTAGTCTTACAGAAGCCTTGGAACCACAATAACAACAGGTTTCATTTACGTAGTGCTATTAACATAACACATTTCAAGGCACTTCATTAGTGTTATCAAACAGAAAAAATAATGCCAAAGGCTTGATCAAAACAATATCTTGGTGGAGCAAAAACAGTTAGAGAGCCAAAAAGATTTTGTGAAGGGAATACAAATGCCTATGATCTTGGCAGCTCAAGGCATTCAAAAGATTCATTACATCTTCCTTGCAATGTTGAATTGCAGCTTGCTCCTTGTGGATTATTGTCTGGGTTGACAAGATGTCCAAGATCTGTGCATCGACAGAAGAAGTATCTCAAGAGAACTAGAAATATCTGTGAAATTCTTCTGTATTTTTTTTGGTCTTACTAACCACACAGTGCATTGTTTCTCTTGAGTATGGGTTCTCCTGAAGTAAAGAACTGTTCACCAGTCTCAGCTGGCATATCAAGGTGAAGTGATGCTACGGGCATCTTCTGCATTATTATTTATTGAGACACTACACAGGTTATTTCTCAGTTTGGGTTAGATGCCAATTTAACATGGTATTCTTTCTAGTCAGAAAGCATATTCCAGAGCTCTGCTTTGGAGAACATTGGAATTAATGCTCATTGACTATAATCAATTCCACTTTGTCATGGGTTATCTCATTTGCCATCAAATCCTTCCTATTAGCCATCATGCAAACATAGGTGTACCTGAATATATTGCAGATATAATTGACCACTCCTCTTTAATATTGAAACGCCTGAGCGTCTGAAATCCCTTTGAAAGAATAAACCACTGGGAACCTGTTTACTTGTCAAGTCAAAGCATGATGATTGAAACTCCACCCTAGACCACCTACATAACTGAGCACAGCCTGTGTCTAATATCTCCAGTTATATAACTCAGATGCTTGTTCACTGTGGTTCCTTTGAAACACTGAAATGTTTATTCCACAATATATTCTGTTTGGGTCTGATGCAAAATGAATTGTATTATATTTATATTTTCGTTCCAATTAATTCAGCTAATTTATGAATAAGAATTTGCTGCCAGTGAATGAATTGAAAGTTTCTTTAAGCTACCAGGGTCTACAGTTTTTTTTCCTAATCCTAAAGGAATCCCAGCTTGTTAAAATAAGACAGGCCTCTGTTTTTGTTAAATTACTGACTGGATCCTGTCATGCTAAACACCCACATGTTTGACTGGCAGATCTAAAGCTAAACAAACATACTTAAAATCAAAAGGAACAGATGGGTGGGAGTCACCAAGCCCATCCTCATATATTCCCTCGTGGCCACCTCAAGGACAAAGTAGAATAAAACTGGGTGTTTGCAGTTAGTGTACCATCTGGAGAAAGGAGGGGGAGAAGCCTGCATAAGGGATAATAATGTAAATGCTTTAATTCTTCAAAAGCTTTTGGAACTTTACAGTAGACTGGTGGGAATTGTGAAGGCAATTTTATCAGGCTCCATTTCTATCACAGAGAAAAGTAGTTGCCAGGTATTGGTTGGAAAATCCAAGTAGCATCTCTACTATGGCACTGGCCAAGTATGAGGCTCTGCACTGTATTAGTGCCTGACATTTTTCCCCCGGAATAATTTTATCATGTGAATAAAAAAATGACTTGAGGGCCACTTTGGATTAACAGGAATCAGTGCAGCTTGAGTTTGTATAGAAAAATATTTGCTGCCCCAGTTTTAATTTATTACAAATATACTTCAGCATCTGTTGTTTCTTGTATCTCTACATCCTTGATATTTTTGGTAAGGAGGTTGATAACCTGTTTTATAAGAAGAGGAATATAATAACATGCAATACACAATATATTGTTCCATTGCTTTGGTGAAACCACATCTGGAGCTACCGCTTTTCAAACCCCTAATCCCTGTAAACAGGCGTAACCCTGGGATTTGCTGCGTTAACTTGACAGATGCTTTTAAATAATATCTGGCTGTAATCAAAGCTGGTAAAACAGTACAGAAATGACTGGCCTCCTCTTTATCTTGTGTTTTGGTAGTTTGCTGTGTGTCTTATGAAGTATGAACTCGTCTGATGTGTGAGTGGTAAAAATTGGGTCCACAAGGTACACATAAGAGCCTAGGCTAATTTTTAATACTTGGCTCGTACAGGGTTAGAACATGGGATACAATTGAACCAATGGAGTTGGGTAAAATTAAAGGGGAAGGAAATGGTGGAGAGAAGAGGAGCTGAATAGGAGTTGGAAAAATTGCAGAAACTGTCACTGGGAAAGAGCCACAGAAGCATAAGGGGAAGAGGAGAATAAAGACAAAACAAACTGGGGGAAGTAAATTCAGATGTGGAGGTTGGAAAATTGAGGCACTGAATAACCTGGCAATGGGAGAGCAAAAGTATTGTGGAGTCTGTGTATGAATAGAAAATGTAGTCACTGAGAGTTGCTGTAAAATGGAAAAATGAAGAATATGTGGCACCTTGTCAGGTATGTGCAACAAAGGGTTGGGGGAAAGGATTCGCAAACCATGGATGGGTTAGAACAGGAAATGCAGAATGTGGGTGAGGGAGAAACGTCAGAAGGAGAGAGGGATCTTTCCCTGGGAATATGTTCTATGGCTGTAACCCACTGGACAAGCGTTAGTGGGGCCTGACCATGAGGCTGTGCCCTCCAGGATTTATGGTCACCTGACTGAACTATGATTGAGTGGGATGAAAAAGTTGAATTATATGAAACTTAATGTCCAGTCATTGTGGAACAAGCAGGAGCTTAAATGATTATTATGAATTATTATGCAAATAAGGTTCAACATAAATTCTGTCTTAAAAAGTTGGGGTTCTTGTGGATCCAATCAGTGAGGCCAGACTAGTAAATAGCTTCCACTATATTCCTTTTAAAATTTCATTGAGGTCCTTAAGCAAGCCAGGTAGCTTGATGTCAGTTATCTTTTCTGGCAAGTTATTCCAAACATTAGTTGCCATGTAAAAACTTCCCAGTGGCATTCCAATTAAGAACATGAATAAATACAAGAATAGGCCATTTGCTTTCTCGCACCTGCTGCTAGCTTCAGTAAGATCATGGCTGATCTTTTACCTCAGTGCTACTTTCCTGTAATAACCCTTGATTCCCTTAATATCCAAAGATCTGTTTATCAGCTCCTTGAAATTACAGGTGCTACCACCTTAATCTACCTCATGCTATTTGACAGCATTTTTGTCACCCTTCTCCGATATCTAACTTTTCTGAGGATGCTAACTTCTGTTAGAGTGGAATTTCTCAAATAACTCAGTTGATCTCATTTGATCTGTTAACTAGGTGACTGTTGATGATTGTAAGGATATCGTTGCTGCATGCAAGAAGCACAATGTGATTCTTTCGGTTTGCCATGTCCTGAGATACTCGCCAGTGATTATAAAAATAAAGGTAAGTTTACTTGAAAGCTGAGTTCTGAGGCACTTCCTCGTGTGAGAAAAAGAATGGACTTTGTATCAATCTTCAATCAGACAAGTTTTAACATTTCTTTTGTCTTCCGCGTTCTGGTACAAAATCAGCTGTTACTAACTCGATATTATACTAAAGCAGAAGGTCTGAATTTCCTAACAGATGCAGCACAGTAAGCAAGCTTAAATGATGAGTGGAGAGGAGTATTTGTAGCAATTTATCTCACTTGGGATTGAAGTATTTTATGTTTGCTGGCTATAAAGTTTACATTGAAGAAGTTGAGACCCACCTCCTTAACGTAAACAACCTTAGGCACATCAGTATGGTGAAACATGTTCCTATGAGGCTGAAGTAGAAAATTTTGCACAGTTTCTTGTTTATGATGTGCCTGTTACAGTAAAAAATAGATAATGATAGATATGTTTACTTTGTCATGTAGTATCATTTGGCAGACAAACAGATAAGGTTCTGAAAGGGAGAGGGGAAGAAAATGGGTAATGTTTATAATAAAGTGCAAACAAGAGTTGAAAATAAAAAAAATACTGCAGTTGCTGGAAATTTGATACTAAAACAGAAAGTGCTGGGGACATTCAGCATGTCTGTGGAAGGAAGAACAGAGGTAACTATTCAGATTGAAGAATCTTTGTCAGAATTGGAGAACAGAGAAAACAGGTTAGTTTTGAGCTGCAGAGAGGTAGGACAAAGGGAACATCCGTGTCAGGATGAGGCTACGGTTTCTGTGGGGATAAGTTGCAGAAGTGTTCTGGTAAATGGCTAATGGAGATAGTTAGAGAGTGATAATGCAAATAAAGAAGCCTGTCAAGCATGTCCCACTGCCCTGTATTTAACAATATTTTGATCTCTTTTTTTTGCATTAATGTCCTCTAACTGTTCCCATTATCTCATTGAGTGGAGATGATCTCTACAACTTATCACCATGGCGATACTGGCTTCACCCTGTCACAGATGTTCCCTTTGTCCTATCCATCCCCCCAACCTTCTCTGCAACCTGATTTCCTCTTTTCAAGTTGTGACAAAGGGGCTTTGACCTGGAACATGAACCCTGGTTCTCTCTTTCCACGGGTGCTGTCTGACCTGCTGAGTGTTTCTTGCGTTTTCTGTTTATATTGCAGACAAAAGTTCTCAAGGAAATGATTACTTTTAAAAAGCACAGAAAAGATAGAAGAGCTAAAACAAGAAACAGAAGCAGGTGGAAAAAAAAGAAGTGAACTGAACTTGTTAAGTTCGATATTAAGTCCTGAAATCTACAACGTGTACAGATGGAAGATGAGATGCTGTTCCCTGAAGTTAGGTTGGGCATTTTTGGAGAAGTCTAGGTGGTCAGAGCCAGAGAAGTCAGTGTGGGAGTGGAGCAAAGAATTAAAGTTACAGGTGACTGGAAGCTCAGGGTCAAGATGATGATTTTTAATGACAATTGGAAATGCTTTAAGGAAATGCAGAGGTATGAAAAATGGGATGAAGAGGAAAGAACCAAAGGGAAGTAATTTCATCACAAGGACTGCACAAGTTTACCATACCTTCCCAGAGTATTAGGGATGGGCATTAAATGTTGATTTTTGTCAGTGAAGCTGCTATCCCATGATTGATTGAAAAATGAGAAAGGGCTAGAGGAGATGTAAATACAGTTTATGGATTTGTTATTTGAAACTGTTGAATGTGTGTTGGGTGCCAAAGGTTGGAGGCTTACTGTAGAGAAGACCACTATGGGAGCAATGGATACAGTATACTAAATATGAAAGAAGTACATAAGTTTAATTTGGAAAGACTGATTGGGGCCCATGATGGTGGGAGGAGAAACAAAAGGGTAGATGTTGCATCCCTTGTACTTTGATGGAAAGGTGCAGTGGAAAGTGGAGGGGATTTAGGGGTTAATCTAAAAAGTCCCTTTGGAACACTAAAATTGAAGTGAAAATTATTATCGATGATGTTATTGTGCTGAAAGTACTGGAAATGTTAGAGGCTGGTCCATTGAATGTGGCTGGTGGAGTAGTAGATGTAGGAATAAGAGCAGGAATGGAAGAATATAGACTGCTGTGGGCCTTCTCAATGGCAGTGAACAACTCTGGGCCCAGAGGCTTGGCTGATGATCCCTTGGTCTTTTTGGGATCATGGATGCTATTGCCCTAAAAGAAGACAGCTGATTTTGCCACTCCTGGGATAGAACTTCAGCAATCCCAGATATCTTTATTAGTCACATGTACGTTGAAACACACAGTGAAATACATCTTTTGCATAGAATGTTCTGGGGGCAGCCCACAAGTGTCGCCACTCTTCCGGCGCCAACATAGCATGCCCACAACTTCCTAACCTGTACATCTTTGGAATGTGGGGGGAAACCAGAGCACCCGGAGGAAACCCACGCAGATATGGGGAGAACGTACAAACTCCATACAGATAGTGGCCTTCAATGTCCCTCTCAGTACTGGTGTTCAAAGTCAAGATGCCGAAGTCTGAGGATGCAAGCATCGTTCTGAGATTTCATGTCAGTGGTTAGATCATTCCATTCTAATTGTGCTTTTAAGTGTTAGTGTAAAGCTGTTCCATGCTGTAAAGAATGAACTTAAAGCTCTACACAAAAGTTTGCACAGGTTGGGAACTATAGTTTAATTGGTGTTAAGTAAATGTGGAAAGCATGGAAACATGGAACATTAATTGCTATTCAAACTGGGGAACAGAGTCCTGTCTTTGTTTCTGAAAGGATCAGTTTAGGAGCTGCAGACATTGGCCCTTGAATTTTGATTTCTTAAAGGATATTGCAAGTGTTTGCCAAGAGGTGTATCTGTAACTTACTTTGCATATTGACATGTTGCATCATGGTCAGATGACAGCATTGGTAGTTCAGGGGTAGAACTTTCACCTAATACGCGGGAGACCCCCCATTTCAATCCTGAGTTGTCAGGTTTGACTTTTGGGGTGGTGCAGCTAGTAGAGCTGCTGCTTCACAGCATCAGAGATCTGGGTTCAATCCTGACCTTGGGCACTGTGTGGAGTTTGCACATTCTCCCTGTGTGATTGCACAGGTGTTTCCATAGACATGGGTTGGTGGGTTAATTGGCCACTGTAAATTGCCTTTAGTCTGGAGGTGAGTGGTTGAATCTGGGAGAGAGTTGAAGAGAATATGGGGAGAATAAAAAATGGAGTTAGTGTAGGTTTATGTAAAATGGGTGGTTGATGGTTGGTGTGCACTTGATGAGCAGAGGGGCCTGTTTTTGTGCTGTATCTCCCTCTGCATCTATGACTGAAAGTGTACACAAATATTTTTATATTATCTATAATTGGAATTATTTGAGGGCATGTGTTGTTAGGTTATCTCAGTGGGACTAAAAGCTGGGAGGTTCTATATTGGCCTGAATACCCTGGGCTAGGCAGGAAACAAAATGGACTTGATTTTTCCCACTGTGTCCAATTTTCCAATAGCTTCAATAGAAAGTGTGTGATATGTAGTTTGCTGAAGATCACTGGGGTTCAGTTATAATACCTTCTGATTGAATAGCCTGCCAGAACTGTCGGTGCTGGCTCTTGGGGAATGACTCGTTCTGTGAAATTCCCTTGGAATTGTATATCAGTGAACAGGTAATTGCAAAATGTTTAAAAAATGTGCATTAGTAAGTTTTCTGTATATTAGATACATTTCAGGGTTGGGAGAATGCAAATAAATTGTTCAGGTTTCGTAACTCATCAAAGTTTAACTATTGTACCTCACTACAGACAATATTGCTTCTTTAAACATATACCATATTTTTATAGTAATAATTTACTTGAGAGCTAAAGGTGCATGATGTTTTTCAGAACTAATTAGCAGTTCAGCCATTTTATTATTGTCAAAATTTATAATCTAATTAAAGTTACTAATTAATTGTTCCCATAATTAATTTATAAGTTTGTGTTAGTTTATGGAGGAGTTGCAGAGGCTCTGATAGAAGTGTTTTGTGAAGTTTATATCTTCCCTTGATATCCTGAGTTGAGGGTGGGATGTGTGTGTGCTCCCTCACTGACATTTATGGTAAAATTACTGCAATTACACAGTTGTTTGTCCTACAGATTTTTTTTAGGACTGATTTGTGTTTGACCTGATTTTTTTTTTCCCTTTTTAACCCTTAATTTCAAAGAATAAGCTGAAGCTCTTTAATAGTTATAGGTATTCAGCCCTCTGTGTTCCACTTCTAGATAAAGTTTGAGTGCAGCATTTGGCGAAGGACTAGAATAGGCCTCTGGTTTTCTACGCATTGATTCAACCACAGAAATATTTATTTGCTATTGGCCCTCTATCTGCCAATAACAGGTTGGAATTTTGTTGGACCTGCAGAAATTCCAGGGGTACCTGCATTTGTAGAAAACTGTCATTGGTGATATTTCCGGCTCAATGAAGCAGAAATTCAAAGGATTAGTTGTTATTTGATTTCAGGGCTTGCAGATGTGGGAGCAGCATTCCAAAGGTCCCAGCCTCCAATGTCTTTTGGGTCAGTTATTTATTCATCTTTAATTATTTTTGAAGGAATTTAAAATATTAAACAAAAAATAATTTAAAAACAATTCTTTATCCTTTTCTTGGATTATATTAGTGGACCACACTCGGGAAATAGCTGGTGGAGCTCTGCAGGTCAGTTTGTAACTTCCTTGTTTGGAAAGATACTGACTTCTATTTTGCTGAGATATACCAGCATTTTTGTTGAAAATCCAGAAAAATATGGCCAAAATAACTTCTTTGAATACAGTAATGTGAACAGCAGTTCAGTAGATACATCTTCTCCCTTGTCTCCCATTTATTATGTTCTTGGCATGTCTTTTGCCTCCATGTGACCTTATTCCACAGGGTCATAGTGGCTAATAGTATTGTTGCTTCCATTCACATTCAGAGGCACTGACGATAGCCAAATGATCAATCATCTGGAGCTGTACTTGTAACTGAATGAGGCAGGATAATGTATGACTTAATTTGGATTTGGAAGACTCCTTTCTTTTACTCTACAGGTGAAGGAATTGTTTACATTTAGAAAGCTATTATCGACCACTGAAAATCGGATGTTTGATTTTGTAAAATTAATTTCCTCTGCATAATTGAACATTTATTTTTCCCTCCCCTTTCTGCAAGGCATCATAACTGAATGTTTGGTCATTTCCTGCCAGACATTTTCTGTATCATTCAATCATAAAAAACTTGCAACACAGAGGGTGGTATTTCAACCCATCATGTTTGTGCCAGTTTAAAGAAGTATTCAGTTTAATCACAGGAGTTAGTCCATAGTTCTTCCGGTCACAATTCTTCAAATGTACATTCAATTACTTACTAAACATAATCTGGGTTTTCTGCTACTAACACCCTTTTGAGTAGAGAGTTACAGTCACTCATCACCCTCTGGGTTAAAAATTGTTTCTGTATCTCCCCTCCAATCCTTTTATCAATTACTTTAAAACCTCTGCCCTGTGTTTTTGAGCCCTCTACTGAGATCTTTCCTGTTTAAATTTTATATACCTCGATTAAATCTCCCCATTGCTACCTCAGTTTTAAAGAAAACAACCCAAGCTTATCCAATCTCATTTTTTTTTAGCTATAATTTAACATTCCTAGCCACATCCCATCAGATATCCTTGGTACCTTCTTGAGTGTGATCATGTTTTTTGCATTTTGGTGACAAGAACTAGTTGCAGTATTGGTTATAAGAATGGTTCCACAATGGCTGTATAACCACCCTGCCATTTTTGAAAGACATTAAAAGATGCTTCCTGACTTGCTGGGTATTTCCAGCATTCTGTTTTCTTTATCCTTGTACCCAGTGCCTTATCCCATATGCCTTTTTAGCCACCTAACTACCTGTTCTGCTATTGTTAAGGATCTATGAATATATCCCCAAGATCGCTTTGTTCTTGCACACAGTAGTGCTAATGTAAGACATGGCATCAAACAGGGAATTAGAGATGCATGTAATCATGGGTATATTATCGTTTGGTCAAATCAAATTAGCAATAGCACTGCTAGAGTGCATACAGCATGATTGTTTATAGTCCAGCATGTTAATGACCCTAGGATAGGGGCAGCCTATCCTAGATTGGGTACCCTGCAATGAGAAGGGATTAATTAGTTAATGATTTTTTTTTAAGTGGGGTCCTTGATCAAAAAGTGACATGTGATAAAACTTTTCATTAAGTTGGCAAGTGAAGTAGTTCAATCTGAAACAAGATCCTAAATATAAATAAAGGAAACTATGAAGGGATACAGAGCGAGTTGGCTGTGATAAATTGGGATGCTTTATTCTAAGGCAGGACAGTGGATAGGCAGTTTATAACATTTATGGAATGAATGCAGGAAGTGCATTCCTTTTTGTTGTGAAAACACAAAAGGAAAAGCAACTCAACCATGGTCAACAAAAGAAGTTAAGCATAGTCTTAGATCCAAAGGGGAGTCATATAAAATTGCCAGAAAAATATAACAAGCCTGAAGATTAGGAGCAGCTTAGAATTCGGCAAAAATGGACAAACATTGATGAGGTTTAGAGGGATATGGGCCAAATGTGGACAAATGGGATGAGCTTGGTTGGCATGGAGGAGTTGGACTATGAGAGCAAAAATAGAGTATGAAAGTAAACTTGAAAGCAAAACAGAAGTAGTTTGTGAAAAGAGAACAGTTCATTACAGAAATAACAGAATTTATAATTGGAAACAAATTGCAGAGCAATTAAACAGATACTTTGGTTCTGTCTTCATGGCAGAGGACACATGTATCTTCCAAGAAATGCTAGAGAGCAAGAGTCAAAGGAAATTGGTATTTATAAACAAATGTTGTTGGATAATTTAATGGAATTGAAAGCTGATGAATCCCCAAGCTCTGTATCCCAAAGTACTGAAAGTGGTATCCATGGAAAGAATGTATGCATTGGTCATCATCTTCCAAAATTCTTTCGATTAAAGAATGGTTTCTGCAGATTGGAAAGTGACAAATGTGACTCTACAATTTAAAAAGAGAGCAAGTAAACAAGGAACTATGAACTGAAGAGCTTAACATCAGATGTAGGGAAAATGTGAGTATTATTAAGGATATGATAATAGGACACCTTGAAAACATAAAAAAGATTAGCAAACATGATTTATGAAAGGGAAATAGTGTGTGACAAACTTACTGGAGTTTCTTTTGAGGAGGTAACTTAAAATAAATAAGGGAGAATGAGAGGATATGGTGTAGTTGATTTTTCAGAAGGCCTTTGATGAAGTCCACATAAGGAGCTTTTGTGCATAATTAAAGCATGAGTTTGGGTTTATACACTGGAATGAATTAAAATTTGGTTGATAGATAATAAGTGGAGAGTAGGAATAAATGGGTGCTTTTGTTTTGGACAACTGGTGGGGTATTGCAGGCATCGATGCTTGTGCCCCAGCTATTCACAATATCTATCAATTGTTTGAATGAGTGAAGCAAATATGGTATTTCCAAGTTTGCTGATAACAAGAAACTGGCTGGAATTGTCAATTGTATATGATGCCAAGGGGTTTCGAGACAATTTAGACAAGTTGAGTGCATGATAGATGGCAGATGCAATTATGATGTGGATAAATGTGATCTATTTTTTGGGGGGACAAAAACAGAAAAACAAAGTACTATTTAGATGATAGACTGAAAAATGTTGATGCACAAATAGATCTTGGTGACCTTCACTGAAAACAAACGTGTGCGTGTAATAAATAGTTAAGAAGGCAAATGGTATGTTTTGAGTACAGAGTAAAGATGTCTTGCTATAATCATAAGGAGCTTTAATGAGACCATACCTTTTGAAATGTGTGAAATTTTGGTATCCTTGTCTCAGAAAGCATATACTTACAATAAAGGGAGTGCAACAAAAGTTCACAAGACTGAGCAGCATCTGTGGAGGCAAAGGGATGGTCGATGTTTCAGGACCTTTGCCTTCACAGATGCTGCGTGACCCCTGAAATCCTCCAGCAGTTTGTTTTTTGCTCTAGATTCCAGTATCTGCTGTCCCTCTTGTGTACTTGCAAGACTGATTCCTGGGATGGCAGGACTGTGAAATCTATTGCACCATCTTGAAGAAGAATGGGACAGTGATTGCCAATATGCTCCATCAGCATTACTAAAGTATTTCATCTGTTTAGAACTGAAGTGCAATTTGTGCAAATTGATGCATTTCCACATTACAACCGCGACTATACTTTATTGCCTGTAAAACTTTGGGACATCTCATGGTCGCAATAGGCATTATATAAATTGTATGTACTTGTATCTTTATGGTCAGTTACTTGCTAACAACAGCTTCACATACGACATTTGAGCACTTGAGGAAGGTACAAGCAACCTGCATCTAACGGTCCATGATCTCTTGTAAGAAGTGCTAGTTGAAGAATTAGGACTGTGATGTCGTATATCAACAATGCTTGCTGTTGGAAACAGCAGATTGATAAATTTCACTTTGTATACCACCATGATTATCTGCTTCAAGAAGGTGAAAAGATTTATTTCAATTACTTCACTGATTTTCATACATATGCAGATCTACATGGCCTCAATTTATACTTAACATGTCACAGAGCTGCTCTGACATTACCAGTACTTGGTGTGTATTTTACTTCCCACAGCACAGACATTTTGAGCATTTGTACAGCGTACAGTAATGTAGAACAGCTGCATATTGAGGACAGAGCCAAATTGACATATGACATACATTAAACTTTTGCTGCTGGATTAGGAAGCTTGATATGTCACATACGTTTGAACTACAAAGTACTGTGATGTTGTGCTGCATAGTTCATGTAGCTTTCCCTTGGAATTACAAACAGGTAGTTTGGGATTTGCTCAATGAGGAACCACTTTTCTGAATAACAAAAGAAATACTGTTTCTTTGGTCCAAATCTTTTAGCTTTAAAATTGTAGGGGATGTAATTGCTTCCAGCTGTTTTATTACTTTCCCAGAGCACTGAATATAGCACCAAATGCAGGAAGTGTTTGTTTGACTGAACTGATGGATAGTTTGAAGATTGAAAAACCAAATTAGGCAGCGTAAACTAGGGAGGAGTGGACAATATATGATAACTGCAGAAATGAAAGGACTCTCCATTTATTACTATGGGGAAAACAGGTTTGATTATTCTACTTTGGACACCATAACTGTTTTCCTCTTCTTAGTTCACATGCTGAACTGATAACCAGCTATTCTGTGGGAAATGAAAAAGGTCTAGTTTGTAGAAACCTGTTTTAGTGAATGCTGAGAGAAAAATTGCATTTACGTGGTGCCTCTTCATGACTTGGATCTTCCCAAAGTCTCTGAAGTAGTTATGTAGTGGAGTTATAGATACAATGTAACACAGCAATCATTTTCCTCGGAGAACAATGACAAAATTGCCAGGCCCTGGGGCTGAATTGGAGCGCATAGGCTTGTGTTTGATTGGTGCTACTACCCTTCAACCCCCCGCCCCGTACCACCACCCCTTCCCTTGGCAAATGTGCTTTTTAAAGGGAGCCTCAGTAACTTAGGATATTGAAGAGTAATGCATTGAGTCAATCATTTTGCATAGGTAAAAATTAATATCTGCACACACAATCTCAAGTGATGTCTTTTAAATGCAAAAACAGGTTTGAGTAGCCATTCTGCTGGCCACTAGGATGGAAGAACTGAGGGCCCAAAAATAGATTATGTTCCCAAAAGAGGCAGAGAAAGAGGACAAAAGGAGTTCTGGTCTCTGGCCAATTGCTGCCAGATTGTTTAAGGAACAAATGACAAAATTGCAATTCTGATGAGCAATAGGTTTGGAGATGGATTCTCCGAGGAGGTGATGACAGAGATCTACCATGCGGCTTTGTTTTTCTGTCTTTGCTTCCTTCTAGGTGGGAGTTGGCAACATGAACAGTTTCTCCCAGAATGGTGCCCAGTGCTGTAGTGGGGAGGTTACAGAGGCCATTTAATTAAAGGGAGTGAAACTTATCTCTTTTTCCTCTGGTAGAAAGTTGCAGGCAGTGGATAACTGGAGCTTCACTGGTACTGTAGGCAAACCAGTGGTGCAGGGGTTTATAATGCCAAAGGATTTTTGTGGAACATCAAGGCATTTTACTTCATAATTGTGCCAGTTGTGTGCCACTATAACCAGATGATTGTTATGAGTGCAAAGTACCTGGGGAGCCCACCTGACCATTACTTTTCAGCCATCGCTCCAGACCAATAGATGTCTGATGGAGAGCAAGAGCTGTTACCTTTTATACCTGGCTCCTTACTCAGTGCAGCACAAACAAGTACTGAATACTCTTTCAATGAGAGTCATGTTCTGCAAAATGTGAAAATCATCAGATTTGTGAAGAAACCCTTCTGGCATATTGCTCTACTGTTTGGGTCTGCTTCTGTACTTCTTTACCATACTAGAGCAAATGCTATCAATGCCTCGGTTGCCAAGCAGTCCAATTGCAGTATAGCGCAGAGAGGGTCTTTTGGTTTGTGATAGCTTGTTGCATCCTCCACAGCATAGCCAGAATTTAGTCAGAATTTTTGCTTGCACAAAGGAAGGGAAGGAGCACCGGAGGAGATGGCAGTGAGTGTTCATGCTTTGAGCAAGAGACTAATTGATTTTCTTTTCAAGTAAGGATCGGATAATGAGGATGTCAGTGCCAGCAAACAGGAAGAACTAGATTATGTTCCTGCTTCAGCTGAAATATTGCAAGTAACTTTTGTGCCACAAAAGCTATGAGGTAGTGTCAGTCATCAACAGGGAAATGTCTAACTGCTTTTCATGACGTTAAATAATATTGCTAAATTGCCTTGTCACCTACATCCTGTGGGCCACCATTGACTAGAAAGTTAGCTGACCAGACACAGTTTGGTTACAAGAGCAAATTAGAGGCTGAGCATTCTGTAGCAAAAAACTCAACAGAGTCCGAGTGTAAGAAATATTCTCCAGTAGCTTGGCTAAATGAAGCTTTAGCAGCATTCATAAAGCTTAACATCATCCAGGACAAAGCCCCCTGCTTTGAGGACATCTCATCCACTCTATTGAAGATTTCCTCCTCTACCACCAGTGTTTAGCACATCTTCAAACTACAATTCACCAGTATTCAACAGCATCTGGCAAATCTGTGGACTTCACCATTTGGGACAAGAGCAGCAAGTTATCCTGGAAGTCTTGCATACCAAAATAACTAGGAACTATATCTGTGCTTATTGCTCATCACTGCAAAAATCTTGGATCTGCTGCTTCATAGCATTATGGGATTACCTTTATATCAGCATCAAATTGATAAGAAATGCTGAACACAAGACCTTCAAAATAAGCAATCCACTTCAATTTTTACAGCCAGTCAACACCAAAACCACACATTTGCTTGTTGTAAATTTTCATTATTGGTGCTTTGCAAACAGGCTAATTTAGCGAACAAAAATTATTCAATTTGATCATCATATTTTACACAACAGTTCAACATTTAAGTGCTGGCTAAATGCTGAGCTTTGCAGGTTGTGCTGGAATTAATTAGCAGGTTAAGCAGCATCTGTGGAGATAGAAACTGAATTAACATTTTGGGTCACCAATGATGCTGCTTGATCTGCTGAATAATTCTTGCTCTTTCTCTTTCTTTTCAGATTTCTAGCACCTCTGGTGTTTTGCTTTTGAACATTTTTGTATGCCTTTTGAAGCATTTAAATCTAATTGAAGTGCTTATATTAAAATGTTTATAATTACAAACACAATGGTGTATCTTATAAATGAAGCTTAAATTTGGACACTGAATCCAACAAAACTGGAATGAAGCGAAGTAATGCTCTTTGAAGTAATATCGTATTCATGACAGAATTTGTAAGTATTCCTGGAAATTATATTTTTTCCCAGGATGACGTGCTTCAAATATTTAACTAATTTTCCATTTAAAATGCAGTGGTTTCTCCATTCCAAATATCTACAATACTTAAGAGATTCTTCTAGTTACTTTGCTCATACTGAGTACCTCAACTCTGTATCTCCATTACTGTGGTCACTCATCCTGTGCAAAGACCTAATAAATCTTTCGTAATTTACACTTGATGATTTCTGGTTGATAGATTTCAGGAAATCAGTATTTGAATTACATGGGCTCACTTCAGTGAGATTGGACTTTTCTTGCATCATATTAAGTTACTTGATGTTGGAGGCGGAATTGCAGAACTGCAAGTTTACTCCCTTTGGTACTGCTCATCAGAAGAAGGCCAATAGCTGTAAGAAGAACTCGGTCCCAGTTACTTCAGTTGAATCCTTGCCCCAAATCCTGGCCTGAATCTAATTGCACTGTGGCCACCAGAGACCAGTTCACCAAGTTCTGAAACAAACAACTTCTCTACATCAAATTGTCAGCATTTTGAATGCCAAGTGAGAAGTATATTTTCCCATTGAGAAGTCAATGAATACTAATCAATAGAGAAATTGCAACTTTGTAGCACCTTTACATAAGTTGGAGGTCATTTGATCCCTTGAGCCTGCTCTGCCATTCAATAGGATGATGGGTGATCCAGTATTGGCATTAGCAGTGCTTGCTCAGTCTCTCCCCAATCCATTTGATTCTCTTGTAGTTTAAATGTCTGTCACTCTCCTTGAATTTATTCAATGTCGCCTTCACAGCTGCCTGGAGTAAAGTATTCCAAATATTGATGAGCCCCTGAGAGGAAAAAATGCTTCCATCTCTCTTGGAAATGGGTGACCCTTTTATTCTGAAACTATGTCTCCTTATTCTAGATATCTCCACTGTGGGAAACTTTCTCTCAACATCTCAGGTTTTCTTCATGCGTCAACCTCTTCATCCTAGGAGTCAAATCTAGTGAACCCTTTCTGCTGTATCTCCAAAGCAAGTGCATATTTCCTTAAATATGAAGATCAGAAGAGAATGCAATAGTCTAGGTGCTGTTTCAGTGCCTGGTAATTTTGCTTTAAACCTCCCTACTTTTATACATAATACCCTTTACAATGAAGGCCGATGTTCCACCAGCCTTCCTAATTTCTGGAGGTATCTGCTTGCTAACTTTTTGTGATTCATGTACCAGCACCCCAATACCTCTGCAGTTTATAGATGCACACCAGTTAAATAATGATTTTCTTCATTCTTCCTTCCAAGGTGGATAACCTCACATTTTACCACCTTGTACTCCATATGCCAACTTCTTGCCTACTTGTTTAACCTACCTGTGACCCTTTGCACGCTTGTTACCTCTTCACAATTTGCTAACCCACCTATTTTTGAAACATCAGCAACTGTGGCTAAGTTATTCTGTCCCTTCATCCAGGTCATCAAAATAGATTAGAGATAGATGAGGCCCCAGTGCCAATCCCTGTGGCACCCCAGTAGTTACTAATTGCAAATCTGAAAATGACCCATTTATCCTGCCTCTCTGTTTCTCTATTAGTTAGCCACTCCCTTGTCCATGCTAATATATTACCTCCAACCCTGTGTGGTCTTGTATTGTGCAGTAACCTATTATGTGGGATCTTATCATGTGTCTTCTGGAAATCCAAATACACTGCGTCTACTGGTTCCCCTTTATCCATCTTTCATGACTTCAGAGCCTCCCAATGAAATATGTATGAAGTACAGTCACTTGCTATCCAAAAAAAAGTAGTACTAAGCTTATGCAAAGCAAGTTTCCACAAATCACAAGATCACAAGACAAGGGAGCAGAAGCAGGCCATTTGGCCCATCGAGTCTGCTCCAAGGAAAAGGGAAAAAGAAATGGGGTGGGAAAAAAAGAAAAGAGAAAAAAAAAACTATTCTAATCCCATTTTCTAGCCTTATCCCCATATCCCTTGATACCCTGACTGTTTAGATATCTGTCTATCTCCTCCTTGAACACCCCCACTGATCTGGCCTCCACTGCTGTGCGTGGCAAGGAGTTCCACAATTTCACCACCCTCTGGGTAAAGAAATTTCTCCTCATCTCTGTCTTGAAACTGTACCCTCTAATTCTAAGATTGTGCCCTTTGGTCCTGGACTCGCCCACCAAGGGAAACAGCCTAGCCACATCTACTCTATCCTTACCTGTCAACATTTTAAATGTCGCTACGAGGTCCCCTCTCATCCTTCTGTACTCCAGTGAGTACAGTCCAAGAGCTGACAAACGCTCATCATACTTAAGCCCTTTCATTCCCGGAATCATTCTCGTAAATCTCCTCTGAACCCTCTCCAACGTCAGCACATCCTTCCTAAGATGTGGGGCCCAAAACTGCGCACAATATTCCAGTTGAGGCCTCACTAGTGCCCTGAAGAGCCTCATCAACACTTCCTTACTTTTATACACTATACCTCTCGAGATGAATGCCAACATAGCATTCGCTTTCTTAACCACTGATCCAACCTGGTGGTTAACTTTTAAGGTATCTTGTACGAGTACCCCCAAGTCCCTTTGTACTACCGTACTATCAATCTTCTCTCCTTCTAGATAATAATCTACCCGCTTATTTCTGCTTCCAAAGTGTACAACTGCACATTTCTCAACATTGAATCTCATCTGCCATTTCCTTGCCCAATCTCCCAAACTGTCTAGGTCCCTCTGCATCCTTTCTATTTCCTCTATGCTCCCTACTCCTCCACTTATCTTGGTGTCATCCGCAAACTTAGCCACACAACCACTTATTCCATCATCGAAATCATTGATGTACAAGGTAAAAAGGAGCGGCCCCAACACCGACCCCAAATCGGCATGTGATACATGAGTTCAATAATGTTTGTTGAGTGAAGAACTCACCTGCTTGTCTTCAAGTACAAGACATTTATTAAAATAGAGATGAGTTCCAGTAGCCATTCTTCTACTAAATTGGCAAATCTGGAATTCCTTCAGAATATTTGTAACTTCCACTACATTTAGACTTGGGACTGCCTTCATATGCTTGACATCCTCATGAGCAAATTGTGTTCTCGAGTGTCAAAACTTTTATTTCAGCAGCTGGCCCACCAGCTATTATGTTTGGTCTTCAGTCTGCAGTTTTATTCGCCATTTTTCTCTGGAGATGTTTAGTCAGGATGCAGGTGAATCACTTCTCCTACTGCTGTCTTAAACAGAATGTAGTGGGTAATTTTTTTGATATTGAACTGTTGATGAAGGGTATCACTAACTGGCTCTTGTTAGGAACTTGTGGATGCACACTTATGGACTGCAGCCTTGCCATTTCTTGCTCTGTAAATCTGAGTGAAGGTTCTGAACCCCTGAGGAAAATGGAGTTTTCAAATTTGTGTTTGTTTGTGTATGTCTTGTGCTCGCCTGCTCTCTCTCTTGCGCCTTCTCTCCCCTCTCTTCTCCCTCTCCAAGGCCAACAACTCCAGCACAGAGGGTTCATGTTACATTCATTTGGCTACATTGGGAAGGCCACATCATTCAAGTGCTTGGTACAGACTTCTGAAATGTACTTATATTTTATCATGCAAAGGGATTACTGGGGGACAGAGGAAAAGATCCAAGGATGTGTTCAAAGCCTCCATGAAAGAAAAATGCAACATCACAACTGAATCTTGGGAGTGCCTGGCATATGACCATACAAAAGTTGAGAAGGAACATTTGGGATTGTCTTGAGAAGCTCCAGTCCATGCATAGGGCAGAAGGAGCACATTACTTCAAACCTCACACCCATCTGCCCTGTAAGGCACTTCCTGCCCCATCTATGGAAGAGTGTCTGATTTCCTCCATTTGACCTCATCAGTCATTCCAGTGCCAACAAAATCAGAAGGGAAGCAAGTCCACCTTGATCCTGAGGACTCTCTCAGAAGGAGAAACTTGGTAATTATTATTAACAAGTCAATCAATTGATGAACATACCACTATTTCACTGTGTGTGTCTACATATCTGTGTGTCTACATATCTGTCTGTCTCTTTCTTTCTCCAGGGAAAGTTCACTTGAAAATTTGAAATTTCTTCAACATTTCCCAATTGTCATCTATAAATTTAACAGAGAGCTAAGAGAAATTATGTGTATGACAGTTTACTCTGTTTGTGTAAGTTTTCCATATAGATTTCACCGAAGTTAGAGATTATCACAATAACCCCCTATAGAAACCATACCTCTAAATGCTTTAGAAGTAGTTTATCCACAAGAATCATTTTTGTGATCTGTTGGTAAAGGTGGGATTGGCAATTATGAATCAGAGTTATTCTATAAACCAATAAACTGTCCAAACAGAACAATTTTTAACATCCAATTGTATGTTTGTCACGTATGTATATTTCCATAATTTCATTTTGCCCAGCGTTCCTTGGCTTTTGTTAACTGTACATCCTTACCAGCAGAGAGTGAGTGCTAACAAGATGCAGATCCTGAATGGCTTGGGCTCTGCTCTTGCTTCTGTCTAGTTGGCGATATTACTGCTGTAACCCAATTCAATCAGGCACTATCAGGTGAACAGCAACAAGAGTAATGGCCTATTGAACAAACAGGAGGTGAAACCAGAGTTGATTAACATGCATTAAATAGACTCTATTATCCTCTCTTTAACCCCCCTCCCCCTTTTTGCTGAATAAACAAGCCAAAGCAGTTTGAACACTAAATGTGCACATTAACTGCAGCACTCTTGCTGCTGTCCCAGTTGAGATCAGCTAACTGAATGTAGATCAGGGACTGAGGACAGGACATAGGGATGTAAGTGGCTTCCTAGTATGATGAGCCATTTCCTTACTCACTAAGTCAATAGGAATCCCAATAAAAGGAGACAGTCTTCAACATGTGCAGAATTGTGCCACCAGTTTAAGAATTGAAGTTGGAGTACATCTGGACTGCCTAAAATGGAGATTTTAAATATTAATGGAGATTAAAATTCAGATGGAGGGAGTTCACCCTGAGGACAAGTTGATACTGCAGATTCTCTGCTGGAACAAGTCTCCTCATTTATTTATCCAACTGCTTCCTATAATTCAGAAATAAACTGGTCAGCATCCAATGTGCTCAGATTATTAGTCCAGTGTTTCTCTTTATCATTTTTATTCATTTAATTCTGTCTCTTTGCATTAAATATTTGTTATTTTTGTCAAAATTTGTTGTAAATGAATCCATAATAATAACACAACATAAAATGGTATCTTTATTAGGGTATCTTTAACCCTGCCACAGTATAAGCTGCTGTTTTTCTGACCACTGAGAAAGTCAAGAAACAAAAGAAAACCAACAGTGTGTGTTGAGGCTTGTTGCTGCTCAGACTCCTTCATCTGGTAAATGCAATTCTTGGCAGAAATATGTATGAGATTATCCAGTGGCTTTAAGTATGATACCATTACTGAAAAAGGTTATTAGAGTTTATTGCTGACTTAGAGGGTACTTTATGGAACAGTCTCCTTGTACTCAACCACAAATAAACACACCTTTTGTAGCTATTTTGTTTGCTGTCTGTTCAATAAAATATTTACTTCTGCCAATCATTACCAAAAGTTTGTAACTGCTTGTTGAGATTTAGTTTAAAAGTATTGGGACTTTTTCAGTTCTTTGCCAGGATACTTTAAGCATGTATCAAGGCAAAACTACTTTACATCACCAGATGATTGTAAATACTTTGAGTGGTTTCCTCAACATTCTCTGTATTAGCTACTTTTATTCTTTCTCCTTCATATATTTATTGAGCTTCCCCTTAGGTAGAGTTATGCTATCTTCAGATACTACATGTGGCAGCATATTACCATAATCTGACTACTCACGGGTATGGGAATTTCTTTTGTTGCTTTCTGTTATTTCCTGGATTAAGCTATCAAAGCGTCCACTGCTCTGGAGTGACGGAGGCTGAGGGGAGATCTGATAGAGGTTTATAAGATTATGAGAGATATGGATAGAGTAGACAGCCAGTATCTTTTCCCCAGGGTTGAAATGTCTAATAATAACAGAGTGCATGCATTTAAGGATATGGGGGCAAGTGCAAAGGAGATGTGCGGGGCAATTTTTTCACACAGAGCGTGGTTGGTGCCTGGTATGCACTGCCTGAGGTGGAGGCAAATACAATAGGAGGGTTCAAGAAGCTCTTAGATAGGCACATGAATTTGAGGGAAATGGTAGGATATGGACTCTGTGTAGGCAGAAGGGATTAGTTTAGTTGGGCATTTTATTACTAATGTAATTGGTTTGGCACAACTTTGTGGGCCGAAGAGCCTGTTTCTGTGCTGTACTGTTCTATGTTCTGTTTCTACCATTGCTGACACTTCTATGTTAATATATTTATAAATAGTGATCATTTCCCAGAAGTGTCACTGTTCGCTGATGGGTTTGATGAAACCTGTAGACATGGAAGCAATTAATTTTTATTTGGTTTTCTCATGTAGATACTCACCATCAGTAATATTCAGCAATGGAAGAGATGTAAAATGTACAGAAATGTTTTACTCTGCGCCCATTTAAACAAGAATATTAAGGTGCAAGGGAAGATGCTGATTGCAAGTAAGGCTGCAAATGGAACCCAATCTGAAAGAACATTGGGAAGGTGGCAGATGGATTTAATTGATGACAATCTAAGCTGATTGGAGTGCCACCCCTTAATCAATGCTGGCATTCCAGTTACAACATTCAGAAAATGCAGCACTTTTAAGTTTAATAACAAAGCACAAGAAAAAGTATGAAGAGCTTTGGGTATTTATACATGATAAAATTATTTCCAAAGAAAATTGCATGTTTTAAATCCCCAAGGTATTTATTTGTTCTCGCACTCCAAAATGCAAAACAAAACTGCAGATGTTGGAAATCTGAAATAAAAACAATGCTGGAAATGTTCAGCAGATCAAGCAGTTTCTGAGGAGGAAAAACAGTTTCAGTTTGTCGACCTGTCATCAGAAATAAGATGGGAATGTATTTTAAATTGAAGAGAAGTGGGAAGGCTGGAGAGAACAAGGGGAATGTTTGTGATTAGTGGGCTAAATGTCACACATAGAAGATGATGCTGGCTGAGGGAAGGTGATGAAGGTTTTTCAGTTGAGGATGGTCTCTCTGGAGGAGATGTAAATAACAGAAGGTGAATGCAAACAGAAGGAGAGAGAAAAAAACAAAATGCTTTAACAGTGAAATACAAAACATGGGAGAACATAGAAGTTCTCTCACACCTCCTGGTGGTGGACTCATGAGTAGCATGTGTGAAAGTAGCCCTCTGCTATTTATTTGGTGTAAAGTGGAACATGATATGGTGCTTTGGAGATGATGTCTCTAGGAGAGGGAGTGAAGAATAAATCCATTGCCCCACTGCTTTGCTAGCTACTGTATGGTTCATAAATGTGTGTGAGGAATCCCACAGTATTCTATACTGGGGAGCCTGACTACACACAGCAAGTACAATGATGGTATTTGGTATGCCGTCATGCCTGATTTATCTTCTAAGGCATATATATTTTTGTATTAGAAAATATGTTACCTTGTATATTACTTTATAATTGTTAATAGTATGCCATTTTCCATTTGCTTCCATCTCTTGAAGATACTGCAGCACAGAGCATGCTTCCGCTGTCCTTAGAAACTACCTAGTAGAAGTTACAAGGACTGGGATGAAGGTGAACAGCAATTTGTGTGATAGAAGGTGAATTATGGAGTTTTGGAAGAATTAGAGATTGCATGGAGTAGAGCTTGGGGAGACTAACCTGTAGTCTGTGCAATTGGTGCATTAGTTAACTTCTCAGCACTGAGTTAGAAGGTCATGGGTTCAAGCTCATTTGAGCACCTAATCTGAATGGCCTTTTGGTGCAGTACTAATAGAGTAAACACTAAATCAAGGTCCTGACTGCCTATTCTGGGGAACTGATAAAAATGTCATAGGAAGAGAGGCATTTTCTTGATTTTTTTTGTCCAATATTTATTGTTAATTACTGAAAGTGAAACAAATTAGGTGATCATTCATCTTATTGCATTTGTGGGGCTGTGTGAAGATTAACTGCCGTATTTGCCTACAACATTGTACTACCCTTGTGCTACAAAATTCCAGAACTATGAATGAAGTGTTCTTGATTTGTTGCATTACTAGCCGAGGCCTTTGGAGTTCTTTTTTTTTGTACTGTATAGTTTTGTTCTGAATTAAGTGAAGTTGTGCTAATTTCACTCTAATATGCAGTACTTCCTGCCATTTGCAGTAAATTTGGTTTTGTTGCTGTAATTAGATAAGAATAATTTATTTCCAAATGATGAAAAAAATGTAGCAGTTACCAGGAACTGAAACAGTAAAAGCATAAAATATAGCACATATTGAATGGAGATAAAGAAGTATATGTTCTCAAATTGAACTTTAAGTAAGGTGTCTTGTGACCACAGCAAATGTTTTGCTCAATGCATTTGTATGTTAAATTATCAAACAGCCCCTTTTTCAAAAAATGCTATTTGCTTCATACTGCAGATAAATAGTTAAAGAATGAACTTTTATGTGATCCCAATCACATCCTCAGGATGTCCTAAGGCACTTTTCAGAAAATGAATCACTTGTAAAGTAAACTCATTGTTACAGTACAATTATGTAGAATGATTATGGCAACTTGTAACCAGCAAGATCCCAACGCGGTAAATGAGATTAATAGATAACCTTTTCTTTTGAAATATTGTTTGTTTAGATTAGGACACAGAGAAATTCTTACTGTTATTTGAATAGTGTGTTGAGATTTTTTAAGGTATGTTAATGGGAATATAGCAGTTAAATTATTCATCATGCAATCCAGGGATCTGGACAACCAGCTCAGGCGTGCAAAATCCAAGAAGACAGCTGTGGAATTCAAAATAAAACAAACTGATCATCAGTAATGACGACCATAACACTCTAGGTTGTTGTAAAAACCCATCTGGTTCACTCATGTCCTGGTCGCATCTGGTCTTTGGTGATTTGGAGTCACATGATGTGGTTGACTCTTGTATACCCTCCACAATGGTCTAACAGCCCACTCAATAGTACCAAAAGCAAAGAAAAAAAACAGATCTGGGCATCAAATTTAGCACAGCAAAATTGCTCAGCTCAATTGACACAAAGTCCTCCTCATAAACATCTGGGGACTTGTTTGCAAATTGAGAGAGCTGTTCCATAGATTAATCAAGCAATGGCCATAAACGTGGAACAATACTGCACAGAAAGAGGCCCTATGGCCCATGACATCTGTGCCAACTACGAGCCCAGTTTAAGCTCCACAACTGTCTACGCATGGTCTGTAATCCCTTGGTTCTCTGCCTGTTAATGTGCCTGTCTAAATATCTTTTAAACATTGCTATCATATCTGCTTCCATCACTTCCCTTGGCAGTGTGTTCCAGGCACCTACCAGTCTCTGTGTGTAAAAAAAATACTTGCCACGTAAATCTCCTTTAAACTTTCCCCCTCTCACCTTAAAGCTATACCCTTTAGAATTTGACATTTCCATCCTGGGGAAAAAGACTGTGACTAGCTACCCTGTCTGTGCCTCTCATAATTTTATGCACTTTTATCATGTCGTCTCTCAGCCTCCAGAGCTCCAGAGAAAACAATCCAAGTTTGTGCTACCTATCCTTATAGTTAATGCTCTCTAATCCAGGTAAACCCTCTCCAAAGCCTCCACATCCTTCTTGTAAAGCAGTGACCAGAACTGTACACAGTACTCCAAACGTGGACTGACCAAAGTTTTATACAGCTGCCACATGATTTCCCGACTTTTATACTCAACACCCCAACCAATGAAGGCAACTATGCCATACACCTTCTTTACCACCCAATGTAGTTGTGTTGCCACTTTCAGGAAGTTATGATCTTGCACCCCAAGATTCCTCTGTACATCAAATGTGCCCAATGTGGTTGTCATCACAACATTATACCTGGCGTTATGCCAGACATCTCCACAATTTCTAGGTATATCCTGTACCACTGTTAGACAGCCACCAGACTGGGTGGCACAGCGGATGGGAGGGAGTATCTCTATCCAGAGTACAAAGTCAGATGGGGGTACACTAAAGTCCCCCCATCTGGAGTGTACAGGTGGGGGTGAGGACGACTTCATCCTCTAGACCAGTCACATAACACTGTGGGTACATAAGCAGGTTGGAAGCTGGGTATTCAGTAGCACTGAACTCCCAAGGCTTTACCCATGTACATTTCAGGAGTACGATGGAATGTTCTCCGCTTACCTGGATAGTGTGGTTCCAATAGTACTCAAGATGCCGGACTGCACTCAGGATAAAATGGCCCGTTTGATTGGTACCTCATCAACCAGTCTAAATGTCCATTCCATCCACCAATGATGGTAGCACGTCCAGTCTACAAAATATCTTGCAGTCACTTGCCTGGGCTACTCCATTAGCACTTCCTAAACCTGCAGCATCTAATGCCAAGAAGGCCAAGGGCTTCAGTTACATGGGAACTCGCTGTCTGCATGTTCCCCTCCTAGACACACATCATTCTGACTTGGAAATATATCACTGTTCTTTCATCATCACTGGGGCTAAGTGCTGGACTCCCCACCCAGCAGTATTGTATGAATTCCTTAGTGAGGACTGCAGCATTTTTCAGAAGGTAGCTCACCACCACTTCTCTTGGGCAATTATGAGTGGCAAATGATGTTGGCCTTGTGAGTGACACACAGATCCACAAGAATGAATAATTTTAAAAAAAGCACCTGGATTGAGATGGAGTTTGGTTTAATAACTCATCCCTAAGGTAGAATCTTCAACTATGTAGAACTCCCTTGTTGCACAGTGGAAAGAAATAAGCAATGCTTGATTTATGTACTTTTGAAGATATCGAATCCTTGCCTGGACAGAAATGTTTGCAAAGTGCATTGGGATGTTTTTCTGTGTTAAAAGGGCTATGTAAGTGAAAATTGCTGCTGAAGAACTAACCCTGCAACCTTCCAGGTCTGGATGGTTAGTAGACACCAGGCAGTAGATTTATACTCTAAACTATCAAAGAGGTTTTGCTCAATTTAACTAAAAGCAGGAGAAGCTTTATTAAACCCAAAAATAGTTGTGTTGCACACATTTTGCTCAAACCTATATGTAGGTTGCATCATTAATTTTTAAATAGCTACTGGAATGTTTTTATTTGTCATATATTAGTAACAGATTCTTGCTGGGGATAAACATGAGAAAGGACAGGGACTGAGCAATAAAATTGCAAGAACAGTTAATCTTAGTAAGGCTTGATTGTGGTTTGAGACAACCAGTCAGTCCATTCAGTCTGTCATCAAAACTAGGTTGGCCATGGATTTCACAGAACACTGATGGCCATTACACTCTCACCTTAGCCAGTTTCACAGCTGACTACACTTTATCATTATTATATGCAGCTCATCATCTGCATTTTGGCCTTCCATGTTGTCTTCAGATTGTGGTTAGATTCAAGACTAAACTAGCTCTATGTTGTGTGGGTTCTTACTTTGTTCAGTTTCATATTGTTCTTGTCTAAAACTATATTAGTATTAAATCAAAAAGAGGTAATATGCAATCAGTCATAGAGTTGTATAGCACAGAAATAAGTCCTTTAGTCTTTAGCCCACCATGTCCATGCTGACCTTTTTGCTTATCTACACTTACCACATTTGCCCACATTAGGACTGTATACTTCCATGCCGTGCCTATTTAAGTATCTGTCCAATTGCCTCTTAAGCATAGTAATTGTATCTGACTCCATCACCTCCTCTGGCAGTGACTTCTTGATGTTAAACACTCCATGTGAAAAAAAAACTTAGATCCCCTTTAAAACTCCTTCCTCTCACCTTAAAATTATGCCCTCTTCTTTTTGGTACCCTTACCATTGGAGAAGGATTTTGACTATCTTCTCTTTCTATGTGTCTGATATACTTATTACTTCTATCAGGTCACCTGGCAACCTCCTTTGTGCCAAGGAAAACAAACCCAGTCTTTCCACTGTCTCCTCAGAACTAAAGTCCTCCAATCCAGACAACGTCCTGGTGATTCTCCTCTGCACTCTCTCCAGCCGAGTAGCATCTTTCCTATAGTATGGTGACCAGAACACCATGCAATACTCTAAGTGTGACCTAACCAGTGTATTGTTAAGTTGCAGCATAACATCCCAACTCTTATATGCCCCAACATATGAAGGCAAGTATGCCATATGCCTGCTTCACCACTCCATAGACCTGTGTTGCCACTTTCAGGGTACTGTGGGCTGGGACCCTTTGGTCTCTCTGTTCATCAACATTCCTTTGTGCCCAACCAATTACTGTATGTCCTACCCCTACTTGACTTCCCAAAAATTGAATGGTCTCAACCCAAAACGTTGACTATTTATTTCCCTCCATAGATGCTGCCTAACCTGCTGAGTTCCTCCAGCATTTTGTGTGTGTTGCTGCAGATTCCAGCATCTGCAGAATCTCTTGTGTCTTTGTGTGTGCCACCTCACACCTGTCAGGATTAAATTCCATCTGCCAATGCTCTGCCCAACTTTCCATCTGATCTATATCCTGCTGTAGCTTTGGACAACCTTCCTCTGTATCCACAGCATCTCCAAATTATTAGGAACTCTTCATAAGTTTTGAGTTGGCTCAAAATGTAAGAAATACTCCATTTGAAAGTGATACGGAAATGTGATCTGATGACTTATAATTGTAAAAAATTACAGAATCTTTCTCTGTACTTGTTTTAGTCATTTCCCTAAGTTCTAACTGTGATCACAATTCAACACTGTACTTGTGAAGCTTTTAACCTTGAAACTGAACAGGATTGTTATCAAACACAGTTGGACACTAAGCCACGTAGGTGTAAATTTGGCAGATGATCAAAGCTTGGTCAAAGATACAGTGTGTAAGGGGTTCCTTAAAGGAGGGAAGAGAAGCAGAGAGACAGATATTTAGCGAAAGAAATCTAGAACTTGTAGAGTCATACAGCATGGAAACAGGTCCTTCAGCCCAACTGGTCCATGCCGACCAAGCTGCCCATCTAAGCTAGTCCCACTTGCTCGCGATTGACTATATCCCTCTAAACCTTTCCTATCTATGTACCTGTCCTAATGTCTTTTAAATGTTGTTATTGTACCTGCCTCAACTACTACTTCTGGCAGCTTGTTCCATATAAGTACCATCCTCTATTGCCCCTCAGGTTCCTATTAAATCTTTCACCTCTCACCTTAAACCTATGCCCTCTAGTTCTTGATTCCCCAACCCCAGGAAAAAGACTGTGCATTCACCTTATCCAAGCCCCTCATGATTTTTTTACATTTCCAGAGATCACCCCTCAAGTTTCCTGCGCTCCAAGGAATAAAATCCTAGCCTGCCTAACTCTCCCTATAACCCAGTCCCTCAAGTCCTGGCAACATCCTTGTAAATCTTTTCTGCACTCTTTCCAGCTTAATGGCATCTTTCCTATAGCAGAATGACCAAAACTGAACACAATCCTCCAAGTGCAGCCTTACCAGCATCCTGCACCATGACCTCCCAACTTGCGTACTCAATGCTCTGACTGATGGAGGCCAGCGTGCCAAAAGCCACGTTTGCCGCCCTGTCTCCCTGTGATGCCACTTTCTGGGAATATGGGCTTAGACCCTTGACAGCACACTATACCAAAGGATGAGTAATTAAATTTGACAATTCTTCACAAGCCAGAATTAATGAAGTACGAGTAAATGGAGAATAGTAGAAGTGGGGGAGATTGCAGAGATGTGAAGGGGAAAAACCAATGAGGACGTTGAAAATGTGAATGAGAATTTTAAATTTGAAGTGTTCAGTATACTTCAGCAACATATATTTGACATGAATGGGATCTTATGTGAGATAGGACATGGCAGCAGAATTTTATATAACGAATTTAAGTAAAGTAAAAAAAAAGAGGACAACCAGGAGTGTTAGATTGATAAAGACTAGAAGTAACAAAACATTAAATGAAGGTTTCAGCAATTGGTTAGCTGAGGTACAGGCTGATTTTATGGAAGTGAGCAGAGGTGGCCTTATCAATAAAAATACTTAACTGGTTAGGTAGCATCTGTGGGAAGAGAAACAGAGTTATTGTCTCATGTCATTGACCTTTCATCAGACTGGATATTTAATGGACAGTTGGACAGTTTTACAGTTTTGAAGCATGGAAAGATCAAATGGTATGGTGATGGAAACCAATGCTGTTAGTTTGGATGCTGTTGCTAAGAAGCAGCATGAGAAATATGAGGGGGCTAAGGATGGGTCATTGGGGGAGATCAGAAGTATGGTGCAGGAGAGGGAATTGAAGACACAGCAGGTGATACTCGGGCTGAAACTGGATAATTAAGAAAGGAAGCATGGTTTGAAGGCAGTAGAGAGATTTTGGAGGAGAAAAGTGAAATCAGGTGTGTCAAAGGCCTCTGGTCTGGAGATTTTATTGATAACAATCACATTGTATGACAGTTCTGACTTTGAATAGAGTGATTCAGAACTGTGGCGGGAGGAGAAATGTCATTGGAGAAATTCAAATAAATTTCCAGGTGAAATGGGCACAGATTTGGGAAGCTAATTTACTTTCAAGGATTTGCAGAGAAGGGGAGTATGGAGATGGGTCAGTGGTTTGCAAGGGCAGAGGGGCCAAGGAATTTTTTGAAAAGAGGGATAATGAACTCAGATGTGAAGGACAGGTGGAATGCATTTTAATAAGGAGTGTACAACCAGGAAAGGAAAGGCCAGAAGTTTGGGAGCCGGACTTGGGGGGGTTTCATGGATAAGATGCTTTTTTTAAGTTCAAGATATATTTCAATATTAAAAAATCAAATTTAAGTAATACTAAATATTCAGGTCAACATTTTCATATCAAGACATATTATTCCCATTAGCACAACATAAGTTATTATTTATACGCAACCCTTGAGCAAATATTTCATGGAGTTTTAACACTGATTTCAATTAGTGTGCATGGAGGGCCTTAAGCATTTGTAGTGGCTGCACCCAGCTTCAGCCTATCCCTTAGCATGTAGTCCTGGACATTAGAGTATGCAAGTTTGCAGCACTCGGTTGTGAGCGATACCTTCCTATGCAATAACAGTGAGTTTCGGGTATACAAAAGGATGTCTTTCACCATGTTGATGGTTTCAACATGCATCCCCAGGAAAAGCATGACATTATGTGCTAAGCAGCTATGCTGGACAAATTGCAACAAGTACCTTTGTGATTCTTCTTAGACCTTCCTAGCAAAAGCAACAATCCCATATCCCTTGGGGCCCTTAATGAAGGGCAGCACACAGTGTGGTAAATATTCTGACCATATATGAAAGCTCTGAAGGGGAGGATCTTTCTCATCACAACTATGCAAGGTCTTGATGCTTGATTGAAGGCTTTGCTCTGGAGCATTTTGCCAAATGCCTTCAACAGTCTGCTCAGGGAACCATTGCACTGGGCCTTTTCCTGCAAGGCTCTGATGATAGTTCATTCAGACTAGTGTCTAATTGATCTGTGATCATGTTCTTCTGGATAAAGTGTATTGTGGAATAGTCAACAAAAATGAATGTTCCAAGAAAACATGGCCAGACTCGTCATTCACAACACTGGATACAATCTCAGCATGTAGTAAACATTTAGTGTTTCCATACACAGAGTCTGCTCACAGCTTCGTGCAGCGACACACAATGGTAGCCATCACATTGAGGGCCATGTAGAATATCGCCTCCCATTTTCTGGAGGTATATATTTATATATATATATATTAAGGTTCTGCAAACTCAATCCATTTTTGAGCTTCAGGTGAACTGGAAAAGATCTTCGGTGATTCTACAGCATTGTTGTGCTGTATGGGCCACATCTGCGGCAAGGGCAGCAACAGCGAGAGCATCTCGCAACTACTGACCAGACTTTCCTGTGCTTGTGAATATTGCCATTACACCAGTTTTTGTTTCTTATCTGTGGAAGAATCTGCAGTTCCCACATTGGCCTTATTGGCCATCATTAAAATGGAGTGAAAGTAAGTCATTGTTGTCAAGAGCAAGAGAAGAAGAATTAGAGTTTTTCCTTTACCTTAACTATATGCTCCATTCACTTCTTGGTGTATAATCTGGCTCCACTGAGCCACATTGCCAGCACCTTCAGATAATTGGACCTGATGGTGAAGGGAGCAAAGGATCTGTTGGTCCAGCTGCCAAAGAATAATGTCTTTCTTTAGCTGCAATTGACTTTGGTGCCTAGGCCAGTTCAGACTGGTTGCAGATGCACTTTAAACTTTACACTAAGGCAATGAGTTCCAGCAGAAGACAAGCGATGTCATCCATATACAGGGACCTTTCGCCTGAATGCCTCTGTTGCCTAGGATTGACACCCCTCTTATACTCGTGTCTTGCCTGATGCACTCAGCAAAAGGCTCAATGAAATATACAGATTTGGTTGGGAAGCTTTCTGTTTCCCACTCATTGATTAAGACTGCAGGTGAATCACCAGGCCCGGAACAAACTTAACTCAATTGCAGGTGATCTTGGACAGAATAATAAAAAAAAAGTGACATTTCTGATACCATCCTTTTTGTCTTCTACTTGTAGATGAGGGTGATGATGCCCTTTCTCATGGATTCTGACACGCTGCCAGCTAGAAGTATAGTCCTGTTCATTTCCATTTCCAGCAGGTTTGGACCAGTTCAGTCCCATAGAGTCAACTACAAGTCGACTGGCAAGCCATCGCTTGGAGTCTAACATGCCTTGAAGGAAAGGATCAACCTTGTCAGATAGTTCAGGTTCAATGGTTGGTCCAGATTCTCTAACTTGCTGTCATTGTAAACCTCCAAAATAGAAGTCAGGAAGCTCTGAGAGGCTGTGCTGCTGGGGGGTTGAGCCTTTACATCAAATCGAGGATAATCCTAGAGGATTCTAAGGCAAGAATTATTGTGTGCTGGTCATCCTCCTCAATGTCCACCCCTGTTAATCACAGAAGGAGTCTTGATGCAGGGTTTTGACCTGGAAATGTCAACAATTCCTTCCCCCTACGGACACTGCTCAACCCTTTAAGTTCTCCAACAGATTATTTGTTGCTCCAGATTCCAGCACCTGCAGAAGGAATAGGTTCTGCACTCTTTCCTAGGGTTAGCATGTCTCCCTGTGACTCCCTCTTTCTTTCTGAACACCCTGGATGATGAAGAATCTCTTGATCTTTGCCTTGATTCGTGTCCACGAGCGTATCAGAGAATTGAAGAGGAGCTTTACAATTCTCCAACCTGTGTAATTTTTTCAGAGCCCCTCGATGCTTTCTGGGGTCAATAGTTTCATGATTAGCTTCCATATCCCTTTGTAAACCTTCTGGACTTCCTGTAGGTGACAGTCAACGAGCAGGAGGTTGTGGTCAGAGGACATCAGTGTGATTCTGGTGCATTTAATAGTGAGTTTTTTGGACACAAAAACAAAATCTATTTTGGACTAGACTGACCAGGCATATTGCCATAGTGCTTCATCAGCAGGGTTGCTAAGGACATCTTAGAGCTTTGCATCTTTTACCATTTAAATCAGGAATTCAGAAGCAGCATGCAGATTGCTAATGTTTCTGCTGGATCATCCAGCTGCATTAAAGTCATCACCCAGAGTATTGGCCGGGGCATCACCATCAGGAGTGGGAGCTACTGTAAAATAGATGGCCTTTTATTCCGAACAGTCTGGGTGTATGTATTGTTAGTCTTAGGCAGAGTGTCTTCATCTGCTATGAGGAGACAGCCCCCACCATCTTCCTGACTTTAGTGATGGTGAAGTTATTTCCTTGCAGCAGAGTACTCAGACCAGAGGAATAGTTTCCATTGCTTCCCGACCAGATCGATGGCCCGTAAAGCCACCATCGTAACTACTACCAATGGTGCTGCGGCTCAGTTTGCTGCACTCCAGAAAATGAAGCAGGTAACCTTGACTTTATTGAGGTAACTTTACATCACGGCAAATCACATGGTGCTTTTTACACAGCTCATGTTATAGATGTAATCCTTACACTCATGATAAAATACACAATCTGAAGTCACATCAAAATTATTTTCTTTATTTTCACATTTCCATGATAGACACGAGCTACAGTATTTGCCCAGGACTGAAGTACCAGCCTTGATCTGCTCTGGCACCTCATTTCCGCTGTGGGGAAGCAGGCGGTGTTCTTGGAGGAGGGCCAGATTGATAAACATTTGAAGTTTCCTGTTGACCTTTGTTTACAAGGTTGCTACTCCCAGATTCCTGTTCTTTACACTGCTCCTGGATTCCTGGAACTGGGATACCTCACCCTTTGTGGTGCTGCTCCCGGGATTTCTGGAGCTGGGGTGCCTGTCCTGGACAAGGTGAACTCAGAGAGGAGAAATAGGAATAGGAGAGAAATCAGGGCTAGATGTAAGATGATGGTCAAAACAGGTAGACACTTTAGAACAAATGTCATGCACATGAGGAAGGGAATCAAGAGTGGTAGATGACTGGATGGTCTAAATCAGAGGAAAAGAAGTCCATGTAGTTTTTGGAGGCAAGGGATTTAAAAAAAACTCCTTGCAGTATAGAGTAATTTGGATTAATGAACAGTTTTGTCAAATGAAAGCAGGGCAATATTTTTCATTGTGCTCCTGATATATCTGGCATTTAATAGCTGGTACAGGTCTGCCAGTATGAGGAATGAAAAGCTGGTAAAATTTTTATGTGTAGCTTTGTATCAAAACAACAAAATACAGACTGGTTGGTCTTCCTCTAACATATGTTATATGTGTTTTTTGAGAACATTCATTTCACTTTTTGTGGAAAGTCCCTTTGGTTACAAAAGTATTTTTTTATAATCTGTCGGTGTGGTAAATGAAGTATGATGATGTATTTTGGCAGTGTGGGTAATTTCAGTTAATTTGACTGTTTATATTTGTCCTAATATTTGTGACTATGATTGCCTTTAAGAACAAATAAAGCGCAAGAGGTTTGAGTAATCGCGAGTAATTTCATTTTGAGTAGATCTGCAAAATAAAATGTAATGGCGGACAGAAAGCCCCGAAGATTGCTTTTTGTGTTTCAGTTCTCTGTGTGCTAAACCAGGCTATTTCCTGTGAAAGCCCAGTGCACATTTGAGTGACAAGATTATTTCTGGATAGTCTGTTCGGTGTCTGAATTCTTAACTCTGCCCACAGAACCGCCCTCTTGCTTTTTAAAGTGGAATTTTCCATCATGTTCACAGCACAGAGAATAAACAGAGAAAGAAGGTCGAGGTCTAACTTCGATGTCAACATTGATGTGAAGGGGATTCATGAGCTGTGGTGTAGGGGCTCGCATAAGTTTTGGAGACTAATTTGCATGCTGGGTTTTGATAGGATATTGTTGCAAGTGATATCAGTGGAAAAACGGGTGCTGATTGCAAGATGCAAATCTACTGAATGATGTCATGATCTATTTATGCAGGAGCTGCTAAGCCAGGGAGTGATAGGAGAAGTGGTCCACATCCAACATCTGGAACCTGTGAGTATTACTTAGTTCTTCATGAAAGGCTTTTATTTCCGCCTGGTGAGTTTTTTTTCTCAATTAAAGGGACAGCCAGTCTTACCGAATTTAGCAGCTTGCTGAATTTATCGACAGAAAACTAAAAGCTTAAGAGGCTCCAAACTAACGGATTTTAAGGAAGAGCTAATACTGAGAGTGTTATTTTATTAATAAACACTTACTGCAATATACTAGATTTTGTGTTGGTCTGAAAAACAACTTTAAAAAATCTCTTGCTTTTATCTTCTGCAGTGATTATTTTTCTTTTCTCCCAGCTCCAACCTGCTTCCACAGTACTTTTCACCATATGATCAGTTTTTTTTGACATTATTCTGTCTGCAGAACTGCATATGGAGATGATGGCAAGAGCTGGACAGCATAAGTGAAGCAGTTGTGAGATGAAATTGAATGTTGGCTGCACCTGAACATTGGCTGCTGGTCATCTTACCATGAGGTGTTGAAAAGTGAAAAAACCTGGTTGCAAACATCGGTAAGGCTGATATCTTTGTTAGAATAATCATATGTACAGTGGTGATGAAAATATTTTCAATTTTGCATGCTCCTTTGGGGGGCAATAGTATCATATTACCATTTTACATGCATGTTAGCAGTCTTTTTGAAAATTGGAACTTGTATTTGGAAACTAATTAGTCTTTGCAATCCATCTGCCATATATTAGTTCCAAAAATTATTCTTAAAATAGCAGGTAAATTCTGAATTTTCTGTTCTTGCCCCCCCCCCCCAAAATGTAAAGGATATTTAGATGTTTTTGGAATGTATTAATCTGACCTAAAAGAATCTATATCGTGACGTGACTAACAACAAGAGACAGTTTATTCTGAAGAATTGCATAAAGAATCTAACTTGTGTTTATCACCTGAGAGCATATTTCAAATCTGAACAATTTTTAACCAAAGATATATCTGAATTGTTCAGTTAAAACAATTCCTGGCATGTTATTATGTATTCTTTTTGGATATTGTCCAAATGGTTCTTAAATGATTTGTTTCAATGTGGATCAATACTGATTTGACTTTTTTTCTGATCCAGAATACTGTACATGTGTTATTCTAAAATTGTATTTATTACTGCAGTTTGCAACAGGTTCTTTTTACTGGGTAATAATCAGATTTCTATTTCGTTCCACCAAATTATTTTTAAAAATTTGAAAAGTACAATTAAATAAAGCTCATCTGATCTGGGTTGCCATTGGGATGCACCTACATAGATTTCCTGCTCCTAATTGATTTCCAGCATTCCATTCGTGGGTGTGTGTTTTGTGATAGATCCAGGTTTGGCTGTGTTATACCGCTGTGTCCTGACACTCAAGGCTTGGGCTGATAAGATGCTAGTATGTTTGAGTGGCATCTGAATTAGTTCCACTGCATTTCAACATTTACAGTGGTGGGGGGGGGGGGGGGTGGGAGAAAAACACCTAAATGTTTATGAAGTTAAAATTGTTCTGTTTCCCTTGAAAGTGAAAATCCTCATCTGGATGTCAACACCAAAATAATACTTTCATGAGGAGATTTGAATTTCCATTTTAATTTCAAAGTACAGAATATTATTGATCTTCCTGAAATCAAATCACTGAATGATTCTTTCACATACAGATTTATGCAAAGTGTTTTAGCAAATTGTTTCACAGGTTTGTGTATGAACAAATAAATACAAATTTAAAAAAAACTTGTTTAATGTGTGGTCTTCTTGATTTTGAACATCTTGCAAAACCCGACTCAGATATGTACACTCAATAATTAGAAATCTGAGCTAAGAATATGATATGGTATGTTCAGAGTACTATTGAAGTTATTGTATCCTGATGAGACTCCATCTGGAATATTGTGTACAGGTCTGGCCTTGCTCCATAAGGAAGGATATACTTGTGATAATGGGAGTGTAACAGAGATTCACTAGATTGATCCCTGAGCTGGGGCCTATATTCTCTGGCATTTAGGAAAACGAGAAGTAATCTCCTTGAAGCATACAAAATTAACAGAATAAATATATATATGGATGATGTTTCCATTGGCTGGGGTGTTGCAAATTTGGATCACAGCCTACCATTTAGGACTGAAATGATAAGAAATTGCTTCTCCTAGATATTAAGGAAAATCAAAGAATACAGAGTTAGTGCAAGAAAGTGGCACTGAGCTGGAAGATTGGGCCATGAACTTGCTCAATGACCTAACCCTGTTTTTATTTCTTGGGTTCAATTATGTAGTTTAACTTGTGTCACCAGCAACAAGTGGAGGTATTTCAACTCATTATATCACTGAAACAAACTCCAAAACAATCACTTTTATAAAGATGTGCATCAAGATTTTTCTTTTTGGTCATTCACTGTATCTCGATACAAATAACAATAATAAACCAATTACTTTTTATTTTATTGTGGATCTTTGTACCCATTATTGTGTATGTGCAGTTATATATCCTATTTAGGATTATTTATATTTTAAAATAACAAAGTGGTATTTTTTAAATTAATTTATCAGTTGTACAACTAATGTTGTACCCAGTTAGTTTTAGGTACAGTATAAATATCTCTTCTGATTTTCAATATCTTCCTATTTGTTCGAGAAGATAATCACATCATGTTGAAATTCATCCAAAAATCAGTTTATATCAGCTTATAGCTCTTGATATCTTTAAACATCAAAACACTTCAGAGAATATTTTTAATTCAAAATTCTTCCTTTCCTCTCCCACCATGCCAACCAAAATGGATTAATGCAATATAGGTATAGAGAATGTCAAGCCTTTATTTAGGAAGTGTCTTTTTGGACATTTTATATGCAGTAAGACGCCAATAATACACTGGCTGACCATTTGGAAATCCTGACTGTTTGGCACCTGGCTCATAAGATGATGTTTGCTGTGCTCCCTTTCCATTCACCAGAGCCCCAGTTCCTGCACTTCCTTTTCACTCACCTGGGCTCTAGTTCCTTGTTACTCACCAATTCTCTGTTCTGGTTCTCGTGCTCTCTTTAGCGAGTTTACTGGAAAATTTATTATAATACGAAGTAACATCTTAGAAAAAAATGCATCAAAAGTGTGTTGGGGTAATAAACGATAGCATCCAACAGTTTGGAAATCTGCCAGTATGGCACCATCAAAGTTCCAAATGTGCTGGATCACCAGAGTTTTATTCAACTGCTTGAAGATGTATACTGATTATAAATAGTATATTGATATTTTTTGTGAAATTTGTTGATGGAGAAAAGATTTGTTGGACATTGGGAGAACTCCCTGTTGATCTTCAAATAGTGCCATGGAATCTTTATCCTTACTGCTCTACTGAAGATCAGGCCTCAGTTTCTTTTTCATAGAATGGCAACTTTGAGATGCAGCACTCTGCAGTTCACTGTCAATGTCATTTATATAACAGTCCCATGCATGGGATACTGACCCATCCATTTGAGCCCAAGTGTAGGGTCACATATGCAGCTGCATGGTTTATTTTTATTAGAACTGTCACTGCAGTCAAGAAGTAACAGTGTTTGTTGGCTCTCCCAGGAGATCACTGGTCTGAAGATTGGGTTAGGAGGTTGCTGAATTAATTTACAATGCTGGAATAGGACAGATTGGAACGACCAGCATCTCTTGACCCTTTTTAAATGTCCCTGTGAAAGTCTTTAGTTATAAAACAAAATGTTAGTCATTGATCCTTCTTTCACAAAATTAATTCCTGAGGAGCTAGATTTGCTGATGAGAAAAAGGTAAGTGGGAATGCAAATTGTGAGGAGTACACAAAGAGCCACAGAGATATAGATAAGTGAGTGGGCAAAAATTTAGCAGATGGAGCATAATGTGGGGAAATGTGAAGTTATCCACTAGTATGAAGAATAGAAAAACATAATATTGTTTAAATGGAGAGAAACTACAGAATGCTCTGCACAGAGGGACTTGGGTATCCTCGTGCATGAAAACCAGAAAGTTAATGTGCTAGTGTAGCATGTAATTAGGAAGACAAATGGATAATTAGCCTTTATTGCAAAAGAGATGGAGTGTAAAAGTAATAAAGGCTTGCTGTACAGGATTTTTCTGAGACCACTACTGAAGTTTTCTGCTCAGTTTTGGTGTTTTTGTTAAAGCATGGATTGGAATCGGTTTAGAGGAGATTTACTAGGTTGATTGTTAGGGTGAAAAGGTGAGAAGCACAGAAAACGTGCAAGGAAAGGTTGAGCAGATTAAAATTATAGGAGTTTGCTTTACTAAGACAAAATGTTTCAAAAGTGAGTTCGACAGGGTGGATGCAGAGAGGATATTTCTTATGGGGGAATCTGGAACTAGGGAGCATAATTTCAGAACAAGGGGTTGCTCACTTAAGACAGATGAAGAAGGATATTTTAATCTTTGTGAATCTTTGGAATGCTGTATCCCAGAGAACTGTGGAGGCTGTGATAGACCAGTTTTTGGACTGCAGAGATCTCAGGGGTAAGAGGGAGGAAGCAAGAAAGTGAAGTTGAGCCAAGATCAAACCAGCCGTGACTTTAATGAATGGCAGAGCAGTCTAAAGGTGAAACATGGGCCCCGAGCATTCTTATTCCCTCTGTTCTTGTGCTCTCATGAGTTGGTATGTTTTCCAATGCAGGGTGGCATTTTGTATTTGAGTGCAGCGCAAGGTTTTGGCTCTGGCGAAGGCACAATAAAACCGTTCACTTTTTTTTTAAAAAGTTCAGCTTTTCTAAAAAGCCATGAGGATTTATCCCCACAATTTTTCTCTTTCTCCTGGAGATACTGGGTTCCACAGCTATTGGCAGATCTGGTACTCTACCTAAATCACCACTTTGCATCTGGAAACTTCAATGTTAATTGTTGATAGGCAATTTAATACTCGCAGACATCCAGCTCCCATGGGGAAAGGAGGAGCCAGTTGCATGAAAATTGATCACAAAAAAAATTGCATCACACACTCATATTCTATGCATAACCCTCTAAATAAATTGTCAAACTACTTTTTAAATAACAATGCTTTACACTGCAATTCTATATTCTAAGGCTAACCAGTATTAAGGTAAAATATAGAAAAATAAATCAAATGAATGACAACTTATCATCACATGAAGTGCCAAATCTTCACAAAGGATGTTGCTGCTAATCAGCCTACAACCACACTGCCCTTGTATATAAACATAAATGAACTAAAAATGTCTATTCACATTTATCCTTATCCAACTTAGTTGATAGATGGAAGAAATACAATACGATTTATGAAGCGCATTTAGAACCAACCACCACTTGTAAACACGTGTGAGTGACTAAGGGCGGGCTGCTGTGGTGTAGGCTGATGGGAGACAGTTCCATTGGAACCCTGCACGGCAAATTCAAATTCACATTTTTGAAAAAATGTATGAAATTGCTTAATATTCTTAGAAATATTTAGCCAGTTGCATGAAAATTTCAGATACATAAATACCAGATAAATGAGAGTTTACTGTATTTGACAAGCCACAGGGTAGTGGGCTACTTTGCTCATGTGAACTTCACATAAAATTATAGCAACACCATTAACACACTGGCTGAAGTCTGCCAATTTGATATAGGTTGTAATTCAAATTTGGAATTTAATGGTCAATCTTGTTCAGTGCCTTTGCCTTCTCGGTCACGAGAAGAATGCTTGTGAATGGTTTTCCTTTATTTCCCTTTCACTTATTTCCCTCTTCCACACCACACTTCCTTTCCTTTTCTTCCTGCATTCAGTTACTCATATTTTCCTACTTACGTCTTTATCCCTGTCTTTAACCTTTGTTAGTTTTCTGTCCTTTTCCTTTTATGGGCAGTGCATTTGTTGGTTAGCACAGAGAGCAATTCACAATACACTAATATACTAGTGGAATTCCCAATGCACAGATTCTCACTTGTATACCCAACAGGAAAGACATAAATGTTAATTGTGAATGGAGATCATATCCATGACTCCATGCACCTTTTCTCGTCTGATTTCCATAAATTAATACTTTAAAACATTCCTGGAGCTTTGTTCATGGACCACCTTTAGTAAAATTTGTGGAATAGAATTGTACTTTCCTGCAGGAGGTCATTTGTCCCATGGCAGCTGTTTGGGAAATCTAATCAATTAATCCCTTTGAGGATGCCTGACTCCAGTTGCTTTTAAAGTGCTTTTCAAAATCCAGGACTTGTTTAGTTTTTAGTCGCAACTTTTAAATTGTGCATTATTTTACCTTTCTATTGACAATGGCTATCTTCTGTCTTGTTCTTAAGTGTGATCATCAGATCTGATTTGGGTTCCTATCAATCATATGATATTGCATGTAGTTAGCATAGATCCATTAGAAAGCTAAGAACTTAACATTCATTTCGTACTATGGCAGTGTTTTACTAAAATGAGAGTGAATGTTTTTATTTTCTTTGTTCCAGGTTGGTTTTTATCACTTTGCTCACTCATTTGTCCGAGGGAATTGGAGAAATGAGCAGGAGAGCACCTTCTCACTAATGGCTAAATCGTGCCATGACATTGACATCATCAACAGCTTGGTTGGAAAAAGGTGAAATAATTGCAAAACGGTGCACTTAAGGAATATTATATTGCTCCTCGCAGTATTTGAAATAGGAAAAATTAAGCTGGCAGTTCCTAGTTTCACTTGCTGTGCTGTGTTAGCTCATTTTAGTCTCACCCTTACCTTTTCTCCCATCTCACCCTTGGGGAGTGTTTCTCCTGGTGATCACTATTAAAACATAACACTGCTGGGGAAAAAAACACATGACTGAACTTTGGTTGAGAACAAGATCAAGCACAACAGTGATGTTTTTAATGAAACAGCTTGCCAGTAGTGAGTAAACAGAATCAGATGTGATGAATGATCAGTTCCTGGGAACATTTATTTCTGGTGGGAAAACTGAAGTTGCCCAAACACAGTATCTGAGGAATAAAGTAATCAAGTGTAGAAATAAATTATTTTTTTCTCATAAGAGCAGCAAGAAATTATTACTTGCTTCCATTTTATTCCAAGAAAAGCTGTTTGATTTCTGGTTACAATATTTGTAGTACCCAAGTCACAGATACGTTATTTGATGTGAAAATGGCTGGACGTTTCTACTTTGCTGTGACTGCTCGTTATATTTACTTGATATCAATAATTAAATTTACTTTTAATAACCAAATAAGAAAACTTATGACAGAAAGTAGATAACAGGTTTTGTAATCTGTACTTTCTTTTGAAAGTATAACTTCTTTTGTTATTTGTTCACTTTTCAGGATGAGGGACTCACTGCCAAGGCTGGCATTTATTGTCTATTCCTAATTACACTTGATCCACCTTCTTGAACCACTGCATTCCTTCTGGTGAAGGCAGTCCCACAGTGCTGTTGGCAGGGAAGTTAATATATTTAGACCCAGCGATGATGAGGGAGCAGCAATATATTATCACATCAGGATAATCTATGTCTCGAAGGGTAACCTAGAGATAGTGGTATTTCCAAATGCCTGCAACCCTTAATCTTTGTGGTGATAGAAGATGTGAGTTTGGGAGTTGCTGTCAGACTTGCCTAGACGAGGAATGTAGTTCATTTTGAGGGAGGTGTAGGTTGCAGCCACAGTAACCACTGTTGGAGGGAATGAATATAAAGGGCCATGGATGGGGTGCCAGTGAGGAGAGATGCTTTGACCCGGATGGTGCTTATTTTCTCGAGCGTTGTTAAAGCTGCAGTCATCCTGCTTTGTGGATTGTGTGGGGTGTCAAGAGGTGAGCCACTGGATACCCATCCTCTGACCTACTGTGACCACAATTCTTATGTTGAATTTCAGGTCAATGGTGACCCCGAGGATATTGACAATGAGCAACTTGGCAATGTTAATGCCATTGAATATCAAGGGTTGGTGGTTAGACTTTTTCTTGTTGGAAATGGTCATGGTTTGGCAGTTTTGTAACACAAATTTTACTCGACACCTACCAGCTTGTGTCTGGATCCTGCTGCATGCAGACACTGACTGGTTCATTTTGTGATGAGTTGTGAATGGAACTAAACATTATCCAATCACCAGAGAGCAATCCCACAGATAGAAGTAAGGCTGTTGATGAAGCAGCTAAAGATAGCTGGGTTTAAGACACTGCCCTGAAGAACTCGTAGTGTTATCATGGGGCTGCGATGATTGACCTTCAACAACCACATTTGTTTTTTTTCTTGACAGATGCAAGTGCAATTATGTCCATTAAATGCAATTTAACCAGAGCTTCTTGACGTCGTGCTCAGCCAAAGGAGCACTTTGTTGCCTTGATGTCAAGAACAGTCACTGTCACCTCCCTCTGGGACCAACTTTGGCTCAGTTCCCATCACATTGTTGGTGATTGAGAGTAGAATGGTTGGATGGTAATTAGCCAGATTGGATTTGTCCTTTTTGTGGACAGGTCTTGTGGACAGGTCTTTCTTGGGCAGTTTTTCACACTGTTGGATAGAGGTCAGTGCTGTACTGGAACAGCTTGAGCAGAGACCTAACTAGTTCTGGAGTGTTAAGACCTCAATGTCATAGTTATGATGGTTGGTTCAATTGTCTTTCATTTTATTCAGAGCATTCAGCCATTTCTTGATATCAAGTGGAGTGAATTGAGTTGCTGCAGACTAGTTTCTGTAAAGTTGGAGATCTTAGGAGGAAGCCAAGATATATCACTCAACACTTCTGGCTGAACATAGTTACACATGTTTCAGCCCCATCTTTGGCACTCATGTGCTGACCCCACTATCACTGAGGATATTCTTGGAGCCCTGCTCTCTCACTGGATGTTTAGTTGTCCAATACCATTCATTACTAGATGTGACAGGACTGTATTGCTTTTATCTGATCTGCTGGTTGTGGGATTGCTTAGTTCTGTCTGTTGCATACTGTTTTTGCTGTTTGACATGCATGTAGGCTCTCACACATGCCCATCAACTTGTTCTCTCTCACACATGCCCGTCAACTCCTCTTTGATTCTTTTTGCCTAGTCTGAAGCATATTTTACAGTAGCCAGTCAACCATGTCTGTAGAATGTGGAAGGAAACCAGAGCACCTGGAGGAAACCCACACAGTCACAGAGAAAACATGCAAACATTCCCCCTGAGCACCTGTGATCAGGATTGAACCAAGCTTCTTGGAGCTGTGAGGCAGCAACAGTAACTGCATTTTTACAGGCCAGACTGTTAATGTTTGGCATATTTCCACTGAGGATATTGGACCTATTGTGCTTTTAATGATAGCTTTGTATCAATTTTGTGCTGCTAGCAGTTCTTCATTATTATCAGATTTTTAAAATTTTAATTTATATTCAATGAGGCAATAAATGTTGGCCATGTCAGTGATGCCCACATCTCACGAATGAATAATGATAAACAATTTAAACTGCCACAGTGGAATTTAAACTCATGTTTATCTGGATTATTGATTTTGGCTACTGGATTAGCAGACCACTGAAAACGATACCTATGTGGGTGTGTGGAGTGAAAATACAATGTTACATTTCTTTAATCCATTTAATCAGACATCTTATTTTCCTCTTAAGGTGCATCAAGGTTTCATCATTTGGATCTCTCTCACATTTTACCAAAGAAAATAAGGTTAGTGATAATTTTAAAACATTGTAGTCAAGTAGCACACCGGCTTCTCTCACACCTAAGATTTATATCCTGATAAAACATGATGAAAGTTTACAGGCATGGAAGGAAGCCATTTGGCATGTGTCTGTAGCTGCTCTTCTAGAGTAATCCCATAGCTTCATATCTTCCTCTGCTTGAAATGTTCCTGCTTTTCATTATACATTATGTGTTGGATAAATGCATCCATTATAATACAATGTTACAGAGACAGGAAGCTACCAGTTGGCTGATTTCATGAGAATCAATAATTAGGGCAGTTCACAAAAAACAATAATCAAACTTGGGTATTCCTAGTCATGTAGCTTAGTTAATCAGTAGATAAAATGAGTAATTTGTAGCGGTTGCTACCGTGAAATAAAACAAGATGCTAGTCGAAGGATTGTCAAACAAGAACTGGTTTATTTTCCCGCCTTGCGCGGGCCTTTTAAGGGAGACTGTTCCCGCCCAATGCAACCGGCAATGACATAAGTACTACGTCATCAAGTCTTTCCCACGCGTGGGTTCTCCCCGTCACTTGGGAAAGACGAGGCCCACCGCCATCTTGGGCCTCGTCACTCTGACACCGCGCGACCCACCTGCCGAGCCGGTTCGCCTGACTGGACAGTGAGTCGCTACACAACCCCACCCCCAGAACCGGCGATACAGTCCCCAAGGTCCGCGGGCTGTGCCAGCCGCCGCTTAGGGGGCCGGCCTCTGCGTCGCGGCGTTGAAACCTCGACCGGTTGTTGCAGATCTAAATGGGCCGGTTTGAGGCGGTCCGTCATGAAAACCTGTTCCCTGCCTCCAGCGTCCAAAATAAAGGTGGATCCATTATTCCTTATGACTCGGAACGGTCCCTCATATGGTCGTTACAATGGCGCCCGAGGTGTGCCCCTGCGAACGAAAACAAACTTACAGTCTTGTAGTTCTTTGGGCTGGCAGGATGGGGCTTGACCGTGCTGTGAGGTGGGAATTGGGGCCAAGTTGCCAAGCTTCTCGCGCAGTCTTTGTAGGACTGCTGGGGGTTGTTCCCCTTGGTCTCGAAGGGCAGGTATGAAATCCCCTGGGACAACTAGGGGCACCCCGTACACAAGCTCAGCTGACAAAGCGCGGAGGTCTTCTTTGGGGGCAGTGCGTATGCCGAGCAGGACCCAAGGCAGCTCGTCAACCCAGTTAGGACCCTTGAGGCGGGCCATCAAGGCTGATTTCAGATGGCGGTGAAAACGTTCCACCAACCCATTTGAGGATGGTAGGCCGTGGTGGTGTGCAGCTGCGTCCCTAGCAGGTTCGCAAATGCAGCCCAGAGACTGGAAGTGAATTGGGTGCCTCTGTCTGAAGTGATGTGGGCCGAAACACCAAAATGTGAGACCCAAGTTGTGAGCAGCGCCCGGGCGCAGGAATCAGTCGTGATGTCAGTCAGGGGGGTTGCCTCTGGCCACCTCGTGAACCGGTCCACGATGGTAAGGAGGTACCAGGCTCCTCTTAAAACCGGCAGAGGGCCCACGAGGTCGATGTGTATGTGGTCGAACCTCCTACGGGTAGGCTCGAACTGCTCTGGTGGGATTTTGGTGTGTCGTTGGATTTTCGATGTCTGGCAGTGTGGACAAGTCCTGGCCCACTCACTGACCTGTTTGCGCATGCCAGACAAACTTGCTGGCGACCAGTCGGACAGTTGATCTGATGGACGGGTGCGCCAACCCATGTACCGAGTCGAAAACGCGTCTCCGCCGGGCTGCAGGGACTATAGGGCGGGGCTGACCTGTCGCGACGTCGCAAAGTAGGGTCCGCTGACCTGGACCAACCAAGAAATCTCGGACCTGCAGGCCTGAGACTGCGGTTCTGTAGCTGGGCAGCTCGTCATCGGCTTGCTGTGCGTCAGCTAGGGCCGCGTAGTCGACACCCAAGGATAGGTTGTGGATGGTCGGTCTGGAAAGTGCATCAGCAACGACATTATCCTTTCTGGAGACATGTTGGATGTCTGTTGTGAATTCGGAAATGTAGGATAAATGCCTCTGCTGACAAGCTGACCAGGGATCGGAGACTTTGGAGAAGGCAAAGGACAAAGGCTTATGATCGGTGAAAGCGGTGAAAGGTCTGCCTTCTAGAAAGTATCAGAAATGCCGGTCCGCCAGATACAGCGCTAGAAGTTCCCGATCAAAAGCGCTGTATTTCAGTTCGGGTGGTCTAAGGTGCTTGCTGAAAAACGCCAAGGGTTGCCAGCGGCCTTCGATTAGCTGTTCCAGTACCCCACCCACCGTGGTGTTGGACGCGTCCACCGTGAGGGCGGTTGGGACGTCTGTCCTAGGGTGTACAAGCATCGTGGCGTCTGCCAGGGCGTCTTTGGCCTTAACGAAGGCAGCTGCAGCCTCGTCAGTCCAGGTGATGTCCTTGCCCTTACCAGCCATCAGCGAGAACAGAGGGCGCATGATACGGGCTGCTGCAGGGATGAACCGATGGTAAAAGTTGACCATCCCAAGGAATTCCTGTCGGCCTTTGACCGTGTCGGGGCGGGCAAAATGGCGGATAGCGTCTACCTTGGCGGGTAGGGGTGTTGCCCCGTCGCTGGTGATTTTGTGGCCAAGGAAATTCGATAGAGTCAAGTTCCGAATTGGCACTTGGACGGGTTAATCGTGAGGCCGAAATCGCGGAGATGGGAATACAGCTGGCGGAGGTGGGAAAGGTGTTTTTGGCGGTTACGGCTGGCGATCAGTATGTCATCTAGGTAAATGAACCAAAGTCCAGGTCTCGGCCTACCGCGTCCATCAGCCACTGGAAGGTCTGCGCGGCGTTCTTAAGGCCAAACGGCATTCGAAGGAATTCGAACAGGCCGAATGGGGTGATTATCGCAGTTTTGGGGACGTCATCCGGATGGACCGGGATTTGGTGGTATCCCCGGACAAGGTCCACTTTGGAAAAGATGCGGGCCCCATGTAAGTTCGCTGCGAAGTCCTGGATGTGAGGGATGGGATAGCGGTCCGGGGTGGTGGCGTCATTCAGCCTGCGGTAGTCGCCGCAGGGCCTCCACCCTCCGGTGGCTTTGGGGACCATGTGCAGGGGGGAGGCCCAGGGGCTGTCTGACCTGCGAACAATCCCCAGCTTCTCCGTGTGACGGAAATCTTCCTTTGCCAGGCGGAGCTTGTCTGGAGGTAATCGTCGTGCTCGGGCATGAAGGGGTGGCCCTGTAGTAACGATGTGGTGTCGTACTCCGTGTTTGGGCCTAAAATCTGTAAACGAAGGTGCCAAAATTGATGGGAATTCGGCTAGGAGCTTGGTGAACTCGTCGCCAGAAAGGGAAATGGAGTCCAGGCGCAGGGCTGGTAGGCTGATTTCTCCCAGGGGATAGGTCTAGAAAGTGCTAGAGTGGACTAACCGCTTCCCTCGCAGGTCGACTAACAGGTTGTGGGCCAGAAGGAAATCGACTCCTAGGAGTGGTCGGGCGACGGTGGCAAGGGTAAAGGTCCAGGTAAAACGGCTGCTGCCGAATTGTAATTGAAGTGTACGGGTGCCGAAAGACCGTATCGTTGTACCAATGGCGGCATTGAGTGCCGGACCTGGTGGCCTGTCACGAGTGTCGCGGCCGGTCGGGGGCAAAATACTGACCTCTGCTCCAGTATCAACGAGGAAACGCTGTCCAGATTTCTTGTCCTGAACGAATAGGAGGCTCTGTCGACGGCCAGCCGCCGTAGCCATCAGCGGCGGCTGGCCCTGGCGTTTCCCTGAAACCTGCAGGGTGGGCGGCATCGACGGGCCTCCACACCCCACCTCTGATGGTAGAAACACAGCTGGTCACCCGTGTCATCATCTGTGTTCCTGGGGTGTGGCTGCTCGGTTGCTGGGACTGGGCGAGGCGGGCGTTGGGCTCGCGGTCTGGTGATTTGGCCGATGGACGAACCGCTCTCGTGTTTGGCCTTCCACAGGACATCTGCCCGGGCGGCTACCTCATGGGGGTTGCTGAGGTCGGCGTCAGCTAACAACAGATGGATGTCATCGGGGAGTTGTTCGAGGAAGGCCTGTTCGAACATCAGGCATGGCTTGTGTCCCTCGGCCAATGCCAGCATCTCATTCATGAGGGCGGATGGGGATCTGTCCCCCAGGCCGTCCAGATGAAGCAGGCGGGTGGCGCGCTCACGACAGGAGAGGCCGAAGGTCCGAATCAAAAGGTCTTTGAAAGCTGGGTACTTATCTTCCTCCGGAGGCGACTGGGTGAAGTCCCCGACCTGGGCGGCTGTCTCTTGGTCCAGAGAGCTAACCACATGGTAGTACTTCGTGGAGTCGGAGGTGATCTGCCGAAGGTGGAATTGCGTTTCGGCCTGGTCAAACCAGACGCTGGGCCGAAGTGTCCAAAAGGCGGGCAGCTTGAGGGCCACTGCGTTGGCTTCTGCGTTGTCGTCCATTGCACGGGTCCAAAATCTGTTTGGACCGTTGGGGTCACCAATGTAGCGGTTGCTACCGCGAAATAAAACCAGACGCTAGTCGAGGGATTGTCAAATATATTTTCCCGCCTTGCACGGGCCTTTTAAGGGAGACTGTTCCCGCCCAATGCAACCGGCAATGACGTAAGTACTACGTCATCAAGTCTTTCCCGTGCGCGGGTTCTCCCCGTCGCTCAGGAAAGACGAGGCCTGCCGCCATCTTGGGCCTCGTTGCTCTGACGCCGCACGACCCGACTGCCGAGCCGGTTCGCCTGACCCGACGGTGAGTCGCTACACATTGTTGTATTTCTGGATGGACGGAATAGGGCAGCTTGACTGAATTAACCATATTTGTCTGAATTTATATTTCTTGTGAACCAGAGTACATAAATGTCAATCGGAGATTATCTGAGCAGGAACTGTATAGCATTTGTGCCTCAACCAAGATCATTTGACTTATTGCAAAGGATGGAAGTGTGAATATGAGGTTGGTGCACACATTCTTTGGTGTGCTCCTTGTAAATAAGCTTAATGATTCAGTCCCTCTGCAACTGATGACCGTTGAAATGTTCCTAGGCTACAGGTGAATATAGACAAAATGCAGCTGAGTCAAAATAATGAACCTAACCTAACCTAATAATGTGGAGGAACATCCACATCCATAGATCCCTCAAGGTTGCCGTGCAGGTCAATAGGGTTGTTAAGAAGGCATATGGCGTGTTGGCCTTCATTAGTCGGGGTATTGTGTTGAAGAGCCGAGAGATAATGTTGCAGCTCTATAGAACTCTGGTTAGATTACACTTGGAGTATTGTGTTCAGCTCCAGTCATCCCAATATAGGAAGGATGTGGAAGCTTTAGACAGGGTGCAGAGATTTACCAGGAAGCTACCTGGATTGGAGAGCATGTCTTATGAGGATAGGTTGAGCGAGCCAGGGCTTTTCTCTTTGGAGAGAAGGAGGATGAGAGGTGACGTGATGGAGCTGTACAAGACGATAAGAGCCATAAATCAAGTGGACAGTCAGAGACTTTTTCCCAGGACAAAAGTGGCTAACACAAGGGGGCATAATTATAAGGTGATTGGAGGAAAATATAAGGGGGATGTCAGAGGTAAGTTTTTTTACACAGAGTGGTGGGTGTGTGGAACGCACTGCCGGCAGAGGTTGTGGGGGCAGATACATTAGGGACATTTAAGAGACTCTTAGATAGCCACATGAATGATAGAAAAATGGAGGGCTATGTGGGAGGGAGGGGTTAGATAGATATTAGAGCAGGATAAAATGTCTGCACAACATGTGGGCTGAAGGGCCTGTACTGTGCTGTAGTGTTCAATGTTCCAACCAAGGTTAGAGGAAGCATTTCTAATGACATTGGACTTTACATTTTCTTTGATTTCCTGATCTAAATTCTGAGCTTGGAGCAGCTTTGGTTCTGGGTTAAAGACAACCTAGGTTGAATGCTTTCCCTTTCAACTTTTAAATTAGCTCATTGAAATGAAGTGCAATATTGAAAGCTGTTAGTAAAACAACCATTTTTGAAGGGGAGAGAATATGCATTACATAAACTACACATATTGGGGCTATTTCTTTCATAGAAACATTACATTACCTTTCCTTGATGATGCACAAGTACATATACGCATAGCTGCAATGAAAAACTTGCTTGCAGCAGCATCACAGACACATAGTATCATATAAGCAGCATTCACAAGAAAAACATAAATTAAACATAAAACACAATTTTTACAAGAAAGAACACAATTAGAACAAAAAAAGTCCATTTTAGTGCAAAGTGATCATAGTGTTGCTGACCTGTAGTGATTAGGGTTTTGCTGGTTGGTTCAAGAACCAAATGGTTGAAGGGAAGTAGCTGTTCTTGAACCTGGTGGTGTGGGACTTCAGGCTTCTGTACCTCCGGCCCAATGGTAGCTACTAAAAAATGGCATGGCTTCCATTCCATTTGTGGGGTGTGGAAAATGCTTTTGTGTGAATTCTTTTAATGTGGCATATCAGCAACCACACAAATTTGTCACAGGGAGGTCGTGGGGTCCAATGGCAAGGGGGTCCAAGACAATTGGAGATTGCATAGATTTAGCAAAAGTGTACACACACACACACACACACACACACACACACACACACACACACACACACACACACACACACACACACACACACACACCCCTGTACATCTTGTCCTAACACTTTGTCAACCCCCTCTCCCATATCCCCCTTCTTTGATTCCACTATCTTTCAGTCTCGCCTTCCTCAGTCTCCCTGTTTTTGTTCCCCCTCCCCTAATGGCTTCTCTCAGTATCTTACCTCTCTCAGTTTAGCATAATAAAAGCTACTGATGGCTTGATGCAGGCATAAAGTACTAAACATATGCCATTTTGCTAGTATTTTTTATATATCTCATCTTTATGTCAGTTTATTCTCTTGTGAAAGCCTTGTCTATGAAATTGGACAGTAAATCCCAAGTCTCTTTATACACTGTTTATCAAAATTAAGTATTTGTTCATCACATACATGCCACGAGAGGGTGCATTGGTTTGTTTTTTTTTCCTTGTAGGAGGTATCACAGCTGATCCCAATGTTGTTCTCAACGTTTGTCTGCATATGCACTTACTTATGTACTTATAACAACACAGGAGAAAATCATTCGGGCCACCAAGTCCATGACAGCTTCCGGCAGAGTAGCTGCATCAGTCTCATTCCCTCTTTTCTTTGTTCCCTGTAGTCCTGCAATTTGCTCAGTCTCACATGCCGATCGACTCCCCTTTGAATCTTTTTGCCAATTACTTGACTTTTCAATGTCTCTGAATAGTGATAAAAGAGAAGCAAGTTTATTTCTTTGTTTACTTATCCAGCAGCACTGATGCAAATTATAGTGTGTCTAGAGCTGAGATCAGCAGAGACCTTACATTGAAGTTTGGGTCTTCTGCTTAGTACATCTATGTATTGTTATCAGGTAGGCTATTGAAGATTAAGGGCAACTTACTAACTAGAAATTCTAATGTTCCTAAGGAAGCCCAAGGTGTTGTGGTAATAGAACTGACCTTGCACATTTTGTATGTTCAAAGTAATTTCCTCTGGAGGATTATGGTGTGGTCGAGGATAAGGGGACAGAGATCTGGTGGCAGAAAACAAATCTGTGGGATGGGGAAATGAGGTATCTTGGTAGGATCAGAATAGGGGGTTGGTAGAATTGTGTTCTGGGGAGATGGTCAGAGGTAAGATTGGGGGTCTGGGAGTGGAGGTGGTCAGATATAGGATATTTTTCCCATAGGAATAAGATAGAGGTTAGTTAGATGTGTGGTCAGGTTTGTTTGTGGGTCAGGTGAGGGATTTATTCATAAACACAATTCGAGACTCAGGCACAATTGGTCAGACACATGAGCCGGAGCAGCGAGGGGTGGCTGGTGGGAGTGAACATAAAGAATTTAAATAATAAAACCTACCAAGAAGAAAATGCATGCTTTAGATTTCATAGCAAAGGATCAGTTAAGGTCCCATTGTAACTAATACCAAAGCAGACTTCAACTCTCCTGTTAATGCTTGCTTCTGTGTGAGTTGCCATTTGCAAGCTTATTTGCTTATGAATTTTGCATACTGTATGACATCATTGCACATGCCTTTTGGCCTTGTGAGTGCACACATCATTTGCACAGAGAGCCTGGATTGAAGTTAATCAACTACCCCTGCACAAGCTACAGTATTTTATATAAAATTCACTCATTGGGCATGAAAACATTGCTCTATGTAAGAAAGTTTCCAGGCCACTATATTTCAGCATGTTCTAGTATTGCAGTCATTACTAAATTATGCCGAATTGTATATTGTTAACTTTTTGTACTTTTAGGTAAGTGAAGGCAAAATCATTTATAAGCTAACAATTTTCCCTTTCTATCTAGCCTCAGGGTGCTGCTTCCCGGTGCTTGAATTGTGCTGTGGAGCAGAGCTGTCCATACTCTGCCAAGAAACTTTATCTGGAAGGTGTCAAGAATGTGAGTAGATTTAAAATCAAAATGAGCAGATAAAAAGTGCTAAACTAGAACTCTTCCTCTATTCAAGACAGTGAATGCCTGCAGGATTTGTTGGTGTGGCAGGGAGAGGTGTCTAGGGCAGGACTAAAATCAGATTTTTGTCCAGATAAGAACTTCTCTACATGGCTGTATTTGAGAATGACAGGGAGTTTAGATACACTGAAAAGAACACAACTTCAAGAAGCCACTCCTAGCCTGCTGACTTTTGTATTTAGCTCAAGCACGTGACGCTGAATCTGAGCAATTGCCTCAGCAGGGGCAGGTTTCTAATTCCTACATATTAAACATTGCACAAGAGCTTCCTGGATTTTGCCATAAATGTAAGATGAGAGCATAGTGGCATTGGAGAAGGTTGAAAATTTGACAGGCAAATCTGACATTGAATCCTGCACTCTCACAGCAATTTGCTTGTGTGGTTCCATGAAAGATTCTGTTCACAGATACTGTGAGAGTGTTTGGGGGGTTGTTTAGAAAACATCAGAGAAAATTTTGTAAAAATTAGACTCAATTTTAGATGTGACCAATTGTGAACTGCTCTCTGCAGCTCTCAATCATCTCATCAATTGAGGGAAACAGTGTGGTGAATGTCACAGCCTCAAGAACAGCAGCAAGCTGCTCCTCATTTACCTCCAACTGGAAAGGGGAGGAGAAATGCACCTCTAACTTAGGGTATAAAGACAGAGAATAAATGCCCTTGTCCTTTCTGAACACCAGTGTCTCAGAAAGCTGTGGGTTTGATATCAAATGGTGGCAAATATTTGCAGCCTACTGGAGCAAGATCTGCTGGACTTGTCACCATGTCAGCTTCTGTGGCCCCTGCTCATTTCAATCCACTGTTTAGAGACATTTGAAGGAGATTGAAAAGTTGATGGCACAGGAATACATAAGGCAGGTGATTGATAATTGATTGCCAGAGCTTTATCAACGCTTAATTGTGATGAAGATTGTCATAATGAGTGAATGCTTGATTTCCCAGCTCTAACAAGTCCTCCCATAAGTACATGTGGCAATCATGACACCCTCAGATCACCCAGACATGTTCATCATTTGAAGGACTTTCTGTAGATGCTGTGGGAACAAATAAGTTAGTTCTACACATTTGTGCAAGATTCCTGGGCAGCTTCCATGATGCAATTGTCCTGGGACAGTGTACCTTCTCTGATTCTTTAACATTTTCAAGAAGACTTGCTGGCTAGCTGCTTGAAAGCATGGAATACATAACACAACAATGGACTTAGACCAACAGGAGACACAGACTGAGGGCACAGAATCTCTTTGGAAGATCAGCAGGAGGAATGGAGACATTGCACATGAATTGCTGAAGTTCACAGGCTGCATCAGGAAATCAACTTGAAATTTAGATGCCAAACCCACTTCTTTCCCCCAGTACAGATTCTTGCAATCATTCACTTAAGCTTGCACAGTCCCTGGTTGTTCAGTGTCAATCCATGTCTCTGAATTCTGCACAAGTTAAAAGGTCACTTGCCAAACACTAACCAAAAATGTACAAGACCTGAAAGTGGAGTCAGAGAATAATATTTATTTGAGTAAAAATAACAGAAACTTAACAATCTTACATTGTACAAGAAGTAATGTGCATTTTCCAAGAAGTCCTGCATGACTAATCCATGTGGCTTCAGTGGAGGTAGTAGCAGTCTGTTCAGGTTCCTGCTCTGTGGACTGAGATGCTCTTCGCTATTGCACTCTGTATTTTGGCCACCAGGGCATAAGGTGGGAGCATCTTCATCAGAATCCTCACTTCCATATCCCTCTATTTAATGTGATGTTTTGTGTAAGTGGCCATTCCTTTTATAGATGAAGATATCATACCAAAGGCTTCCAACAACATACCATTTATACTTGAATTCTGTCATTCTCTCTGGAAGTGTACTTGAAGTGACTAGGATGCTTGCCAATGGATTCAACCTTCCTTGCTGTTGATCCTGTTCATCAGCAGCCCGAGGGGTGAGCTTCTGTGCTGAGCTAAGAACAGGTTTCTCTTGGCCACTTGTGTGAGTAAACATATTAAACCCCAAGTATGATTCTTGCCTGAGGCATCAAAGTGCAAGTATCTGAGCCAGTGAGTTCTGCATATGAGTTCTTAGACAGTGCCTTCAGAGTAAGTGACCTTTGAGAAAGAGGAGTGTTTGTTTTTGTCTTGCTGCAGGACTTGGTCAATGAATTAAAACTGTGAATGTCATTTGTTGAACAGATGGATGGAAAGCATGAAAGTGCATAACGATGAGGATACTTGTCAGTAGTGACTGAATAGGTGAGGATGTACATAGACAGATGGATAAATGTACCTACGAGGGGAGGTGGTCTGAAGAGTGATGTGCAGCAGTAGTCTGAAGAGGTCAGACCGAAGGGGTCAGAATGTGTCAGGATGTAGCTGAATGTGTCATTACACACACCTTTGCTGGTGTGATGAAGTCACTGAATTGTTTTTGCATTGAATCAAAGATCTGAGGAGACCAGACTCCTCCACCTCACTTCAGACATATCTTCTAGCCATGCCTTTTTTGTATTGCTGGTATTGCTCCTTCCGCACAGCTGAATTTTTGTGCAATAGTTCTGTTTAAGTGTTAGGCAATTGAAAGTTGATCTTTCTTTCTCTAGTGCAAAACACAATGGCATCCACTTCTGGATTATTTGGTGTCACTCTGGCAATTTAAGCAGGTACTTCTGGATGAGAGTCACTTTTGTGCCACAAATGTAACTTGCATGCCAGAAACACATGGGCTTATGTCACTGCAATGCAATTTCATCTTCAGTTACACCTGGCGCAACCTGGTCTGCCCAGAAGTGCCAGACTAGGGCTTCTATCAGATATGTTAGTCGCTGACTTTGCATCATTCAGGTACCATCCTCCCTCTCACCAACCTCCTATGTTCCTGCAAACCCACAATCTACTGAAGCACCTGTTGGAGGCTTTAATGTCCACCCGCCTCCCCCAACTCACATCCTCAATGCAGTCCCTCTATTCTTCCCCCATTGGCCATCAAATTAAAGGTGCCTGCTATTTCTCACCACTCTCACATCAAAGCAACCCTGATATCTCCTCCCACCCATCAAGCATCATAGCGTTGAGCTCTTATTACCTCACTCCCATACTCAGCCATGGTATGATTTGGAAACAAACAGTGATGCCCTCCTGCAGTGCCCATCTTGTGCCCTTCTGAGTCCTCTAAAACTCTAGGTTATTATGTTTCTGTGATTTTCTTACGGCCCCCAGTCTTGGCTTCTCTGCACATCACTTTCTAATATCAGAGAAGCCAAATATGATGTTAGCAGATCCCTTTAAATTCTGGAACAGAAATTGAATTGTGTGTGCTGTCCATACACCCACTCGGCCTAAGTGGCCAGGGACTGGAAATGAAATGTTCATACAGTGGCTGGATCAAAGAGCCACAGACAGTTGCATGATGTAAACTTAAAGGTTTGGCTGTGTATGGAAGGAACACTGTAGAAAGTAAGTTCTTGTTTCCCAATCTGAGATCAATTAACTCAGCCCAAATGAAGGATTAAATCTGTGATTTAGTGATCTATATGACCAGATACCCTACTAGATAGTGCTTCTTCGCACTCTGAAATTTGAGCAGCACAAGCACGTGATAGTTTGGGCAGGCCTGTGTAATTTTAATTAACATAAGAATGCAACATTGTCATAAGTAACAAAATGGCAAGTGAGTTATAGTCAGACTCATGAGGGTCAAAAAATATTTTCTTTTAGTCTTCATTTTATCTCCCTCCCTGACCTGATGCAGCTAAAGGGTGAGAACAGATTGTTTGGCACTGGCTGACCTCTGGTACTTGACCCAAGTGGCCATTTTTTGCATGTGATTATTGATGCTAAGTGTCAGCAAACTAATCTATCCTGTTGAGGCCTCACAACTGAGCCTAACCCTGCCCCCATCTGACTTTCAACTTTCAAGCAGGATTTGTTGGTAATGATTAGGAGTAGGGTCCCTGCCTGATTTTCATCTCTCTAGACCATTTAATGTGCTCTAGTATATTGCTTACTTAGATCAGCTAGATCAATGCAGATCAGGAACTAAACTGAAACCTTCCTGGGCTGTATGGTTCAGTTACATCTTGCATTCAGGAAGTTAATATTTACTGAATGTACATATCTAGTTGTCATGAATAGGAATGGCTATACTGACAAAGGTACAGGTGTCCAAACCATCCTTCAACCTTGATAAAAATATCTTTATCGAAATACATTTTCTTAACTAGTGCAGCTCGCTATCAGAATTACAGCTACATGAGTAACTAACAGCAGTGTAACAAAAGCACAGGAATAAATCTGTAACCAGGGAGAAACGCTTTGCCTTTGTCAGACTAATAATATAAAGGTCATACAATTAAGGACTTCTTTGTTCAAAGTTTTTACAGGCTACACAAATGTGGCCATCTGCTCATTAAAGTTGTGCAGGCTTCTTAATACTGCATGAATGACAAATGGACATTAAAAAGAAAACTAAATGGGAGAGCAAAAGGCCGGAGCTTGAACAGAGTAGCACAAAAGCCCGTGCCTTCTGCCAGGAGAGCAAAGGGATGCTCATCATGCAGCTGCTGAGCATGACCGATCTGTCTGTGCCAGTATAAGAGGACATCTGGTGAAGCTCAGGCGGTCGACAGTGAAGCCTGCCTCTTTAGTACTACATTGTGGCAGCCTGGCACTCTCTCTACCAGGTGGACTGCAGCTTAAAGAGCAAACCTGATAGGATAGGAAAGCCAAAAAGGAAACTATATGATCCAATTAGCAGGGCTCCAAACTTTGTTTAAACACAGTTTTGCCTTCTTGTGTCAGATAACATACTGTATTAAATCACTTTCAATGCAGGACCAGCAGGTCAGTCAGCTCTCTTTATCCAGTCTTTTCAAATTTACAACAAATGAAACAATACCTTGTTTGGTTAGCAGCAGTAAGGGGTCTGCATCTGTCTAAAATTCAACCCCTAATAGTCGGTGTAAATGTATCAAATTCTACACTCTAAGTGAGGCTGTGTTCCTGTGGTGTGTCCACATGAGGAGCCTTTTATTGGAATATTTAAATCTCCATTTAAGTGGCCTGGATCAGGGCCTGGGTCTGGATTCTTTTTTGCTTCAATGAGCCTTTATCCAAGGCACAAGCCCTATTCATAAAGACTGCAAGTTGGAGATGCTTCTGGAATTTATGCAGATTTCTTATAGATGGATGATAGGTTTTGTTTTAAACTTGTTTTTTGTTTCTTTTTAACCTTTGATTATTTTGCCTCCCAAAATTGGTGGGTTTACTCGAAAGGCTGCTGCTCTATTCCTTTTTTTGTGACGGTTTTTTTTCATTTTTGGTTACGGTTTGTTTTGAGGTAACACCTTTATAAATAGGCGATGATGACTATTCCTTTAGGAGTTTCAAAGACTGCATAATTGAATGCAGTTACTCTGTGGCCAGTTACTAATTACTTGCATACGTCATTGGAATTCTGCATTCACATCTGGTTTGTGGTTGCATTGCAATCAGGATCATACATTCTCCATCCATGCAATCCCAGTAGTGTTAGGGATTGATATTGAGACTAGTACCAGGAACACCAATTAAGCAAATTGTTCTGTCATGGATGCATCAAGCTTCTTGACTATTGTTGCAACTGCAGCCGTCTAAACAAATGTTAGTGGTCCATCAGACTCCTGACTTACGCCTCATAGATAGTGGAGGGGCAGTGAGGCATCAAGAGGTGAGCCACTTGTTACAGAGTACCCAGCCATTGATTTGATCTTGTAGCCTTAAGTATTTAAGAGTCTGGTTACTTCTGATCCCCAATATGTTGATGGTGGGAATCTTGGCAGTTGTGGTGTGAAGGAAATGGTTATTAAGGACTCTGTTTTTATTGAGCAGGGTCATAAAGGATGGCCTAACTCGACTATCTGTGAAGGCACTGATGTTGATATTGAGTCGGTTACTAAGGCACTTTGTGAAGGACCATATGGGAGATGTGTGTACGAATGTGACAATGATGTTGTCACCCATCAAGTAAGTGCACTACTCATTAAGTTACTTGAATTTTACCATAGAACAGTACACCAACATAACTTTAGTACAAGATATTTGCATATTTTATATCTACACCCTCTATCGTGCATAAAAAAATTAGAGTTATGGAAACTTCTGCAAAGGAGATAATTCATTCTATGTCATTAGTACCAGTTCTAATGCCATGCTGCTATGCTGGAATTACCTACACCAATCCTATTTACCTCCTTAACCTTTAATATTTTGCTCATTCAAATGTTTTATGTAATTCTATTATAAAGAATTGTAATCCATTCAGCACCCATTAAAGGCAAAGGATTTTACTCGCAAGGTTTTCTTACAGTTCTTAGCATAACAGCTATGTTATTCCATGTCAATAAGCTATCATTTTAAATGAGGTACAGCATGTTCTTCATAATATAAGTGAGACAATGAGAAAATATTGTGAACATAGAACATTACAGCACAGTACAGACCCTTCAGCCCACGATGTTGTACTGACCTTTTAGCCTACTCTAAGATAAATCTAACCATTCCCTCCAACATACCACTCTATTTTTCTATCATCTATGTGCCTAAGAGTCTCTTAAATGTCCCTAATGTATCTGCCTCTAGCAGCATGTTCCATGCACCCGCCACTCTGTGTAAAAAAAAACTTACCTCTGATATCCCCCCTGTACTTTCCTCCAGTCACCTTAAAATTATGCCCCCTCGTGTTAGCCATTTCTGCCCTGGGAAAAAGTCTCTGGCTGTCCACTTGATCTATGCCTCTTACCTTCGCTCCAAAGAGGAAAGCCCCAGCTCATAAGACATGCTCTTCAATCCAGGTAGCATCCTGGTAAATCTCTGCACCCTTTCTAAAGCTTCCACATCCTTCCAATGGTGAGGCAACCAGACTGAACACAATATTCTAACTGTGGACTAAGCAGGGTTTTATAGAGCTGCATAAAGGATAGACTAACTTGCGGCTCTTGAACTCAATCCCCCGACTAATGAAAGCCAAAACGCCATACGCCGCCTTAGCAACGTTGTCAATTTGCACAGCAACTTTGAGGGATCTATGGACTTGGACCCCAAGAACCCTCTGTTCGTCCACTCTGCTAAGAATCCTGCCATTAACCCTGTATTCTGCCTTCAAATTCGACCTTCCAAAGCACAACTGGAAAGAACTAAAACCAAGCCAGATTGGTCACTTTTGTAATTTGAAGATTACTGAGTTCTCACTAAGTGTACCTTTCTACCAGGTTGTGAATATGGAGTTTGAGGGGGGAGTGACAGCAGCTTTCACTATGGTGGCCTTCACTGAAAAACTGTGTACCAGGAGCTTAACAGTTTATGGAACTAAGGTAGGAGACAGGATCTTCTATTATGTTAATAAACATGAATCTACCTTTCCTTGCCAGAGACAATTAGAATTCCTTTTCAAAACAAAAATAAACTTGTATTATGCCAGGTTCAAAGAAGACAGGATGGGCTTTGCCCAGAATTTTCTTTTCATTTTATGCTGTAGTGTACTGGGTGAGAGGTTAGAAGTAATACTAGATGAATTTTTATTCAAGTGTGGGAGACCAATGAAGCATGCTAGCTGGCCACATAAAATGGAGGCAGAGAATTGATCATGTCATGGCTCATTTCAATGTGACATTGAACTGCGGACATCAAACATGGCCCTTGATATGGTTAACACCCCTTCAATCTTTTGGATTCTGCCTGGCAATGACACCAGTGGAGGCCTACCGATTTTTTTAACTAGGGAGTAGGTTTCAGGTGACTTCAAGGTATAACAAAGTCCAGCTAGCATTTTGATTTGAAGAGCCAGAAAGAATATTTCTATGCATGATGGCTCCAAAACAAAAATAATTTTGCCATTTCCTGATTGGAAGACAGGATCATTATTGGAGTATCAGTATTGCAAGCTCTGGCCTTGCAAGTAAATGTTCCTCTTTTGTCACCAGAGCCCTAATCTGCAAAGGAATGTTTCCCTGGTCAGTGGTGCTAAATGTGCTCTGTAGTATTAATATATGCACCATTGAATTCACTGGAATTAATTTTGGAGTGCAATGAGCTGACCCTGTTATATGTTCAGCATCCAGAGGTGAGTTGTTAGGCAATGAACTACTTGATTTAAACTGTCCGTAGAGCAGTCAATGGCAGGCTTCTGTGAAAGTGTTGAGCAGGCCTGCTTTTAGGCTGCCAATGGCATGTTTCTGAAGAAGTACTAGTAAGCGCATTTTCAAGGTTAGCAGGGCACCAATGCTAAACATTTGACCTGTTAACGTTGACTACTATGTAATTCCAAGAAAAGGGTGAAAAGAAAGATTTTATTTTGGGATCATGCTCCAAGTGTATCAGGTATTTCATATTTGAAAGGAAATTTGTTAATGGTTTGCTTTTAAGCAGCAGTGTTTCTAATCTGGTATAACTTCCCATTTTAATGTCTGAAATATTTATTGTGATCAGTCCTAACATTTAGATGTGTGCTATCAGTAAATAAAACTGTCCACATAGACAGTGAAGATCCTTTAAGACATTGTGCCTTTTGAGTTCATGATATTGTTATATGGGATCAGGGCAGAAATAAAACTTGGGCCAAATTGTAGAGTAATGGTAGATTCAGTTACTTAACTTCCAACCCATTTCCCTCAGTGTTTTCTAATCAATTTTTTATCCTCAAAATGTATCCTGTGTAATTAAGAAATTATGTTACTGTTATGGATGAATGCTTAACATGCTTGTAAGACTTACTGTGGCAACCCTATTAAAAACATTAGCAGGGGAATGTAACATGAGTGTATTAAATAATCAATTATTATTATCAGCAATGAAATCTGTTAATTATTCTTTTTTTCGTTGTAAGATTATTGTTACTTACATTGGAGTGTTCATTTTGATGTAAGCATTTGAGGATTTATCTGAGATCAACAGTGGGAACTTCTCTCCATATGGAGTTAGTGCAATCACATTTGTCATCTAAAATAATCCAGATTTCTGTGTTTGTTCAAGCATGAGCCAAACCCAATCTTTAGGGACTTTTACATTTCTTGAGCACAAATGGCAACACTGTTTTCCCAGTGTTATATTTACTCTTGTGTAAACAATCCAACTTGCAGATCACAGATCCTTGAAACCACGTGTTGATAAAATTATGTGTAACCAAGTCCTCGCCCTGTGTAAACTAAACCTGAACTGAACCTGCTTATTTTCATATCTCTGAAACAGTGGGTTAGACATTGCACCTTGCAAGAACAAAATACAGATTTTGGGACCAACATCCCATCATTTGATCACACTGTAGATTATACATATAAAAACCTAACACCAGAATGTGGCCCCCTCTGAGAATTTGCAAATGAATACATAAAATGGGCCAGTGCCATGAGTAGTAAATGCCTACAGAAACTGAGATTATAAAACCTGAGTGCTAGGAGGAGCCATGTCATTCTCTGAAGTACACTGTGTAGTTGTTTCTTTCTCCTCTTCCAACTTTGTCTTTCTGCTACACCAGGTGCGCCTTTGGCCCACTGCCAATGAAGCAAATGGGCAAAGATTTATCATTGTTAAATGGATGAGTATCCACTAGAGGGGTTATAGGCATGCATAATATTAAAATTGATACCTGAGGCCCAATTTCAGACCTTCTAGTTGGGGAATCTGCTGCCTGGACTGTAGCTAATTCTGATCATGAAACGTGTGGAGACCAGAACCAGTTAAACAATCTGAATGAAAGAGTGTTGCACAGAGCCTGATATTAGAGATCAGATCAAAAGATGCAGGAACATCAGAAATAAACCACACCAACTTTAAGTTTGGAAGGGCTGGAATCACATCACAGTTGGGATAATGTCACAGCCAAACCCAATCCTGGTTCCACAAATAACACATGGGCTCCCTTATTTATTTGGAGCCATGAATGAGATGGGATTGGATTCTGAAGGGATACCTGGAAATGGACTTTTTTAAATTGTTGGTTGATATCTAAATGCAGAATCCTTTTTAAGTTTTTTCTCAAAAGACTCGCTGTTTGTGACTCAACCCCCAGCCATAAAATTTGAAAAGAAAGAAGAGATTGTGGAAGTCAGGGTGGTGGGAGGGGTGATCATAGAGATCAGGAGGAAGGCAGATTGTCGACGATGATGGGGTGGGGAGTAGCTTATGAAGGACTTTGGAGGAAGCTGATGGTGGTTGAAGCAAACTTCAAAGTCAGGCGCAGATCCTTGAAGTCAAAGAGAAATCGTGGTGGTCATGGAGAAATCATAGGCATTGGGTGAAGCTCATGATGATTTTGGCAAAACCTTCAGTAATGTCAAGTGCAAGATCTTGGAGACCAGAGTGAGATTGTGCTGACTGAGCAGAAATGGGTGGGAGGTTGGGAGCATTGACCAACTGCACAGTTTGCTTGTGAACCTGAAGGGAAACTCTTATGTTCCTCATGTAGTGCTGTACAGCCAATTACCTATAGCATCCAGTACTTCTTGTCTTCTTTGCTGTGGTTGGAGTTCTGAGTCCTGGCCAACATAGCTAAAAATAAAAATCATTGGAAAATAAAGGCACTTAATTTCCTTACATATTTCAGTGACCAGCGAGTCTCCAGAGAGCAAATTGGTTATCTACCTCTTGATTGACATCTTAAAATTGCAAGTGGAAGATATGCTAGAATCATGCAACCTCAAGGGTTAAAACTCTTGGAGTATCTGCATAGTTGAGCTATGTATTTTTCATAACAAAAAAAATTTCAGATAAGAATTTTGGCAATGATATTAATTCAGAAGAGTAGAAATTCCCATTTTCTGTATAGATACACCAATATCACATGCATTTTTCTGTAAGCATGATGCCCCATTAAAGGGAAAACATTAAAACTTGTGTAAAAATAGTTCACAGGGATGTAATATAAATCTTGCACATTTACCAGTCAAGTCTGCTCTTTAAACTTTAAGAACATGAATTGGATTTCCATGTTTGTAAGGCAAAAACTAACACGTTGAATAAATGCAGGACCATAAAGAGACAAAGCTGATATATATCAACATTACATGGTCGTTTGCAAAGTTTTCTTCGTGATTTTGAAGTTAACTGCAGGTCATTTCTTTGTCTTACGTGTGTGGTGTCATGTTGCTCTGGATGCTTTTTCGTTGGCTCTGTGAATGAAGTGTTGATGGGTGAGGCTACTGCAGATTGGTTAAATGTCAGGTGATTTTTTAGAATTGCGATTTTTTTAAACCAGTAAATCTTTTCTACGTGTTTTGTCAGTAATGATTTGTTAAGAGAATGATTTACCTGAAATTTCATTCAATATATGTTTTGGCATAAAATTTGAAGATTTGCATTATGTTTTGCTCAGGTTGAAGCTGCTTTGAAAAACCCATTTAAAGCTTTAGATTGATTCCAGTGTGGAGATGTCTTTGTTTTATAATGTACCTCTGGTCCTTTTTCCCATTTTCTCCCTCTTCTCTCCCTTTAATTTATAGATTCTGAATCTGAAGAAATATGATTTAGTTGGTCTCTCAATCTCTTTCTTGCTTATCTCCATCTTTCACATGATAGCTGGGAGAGCAGGTATCACATGTCTGCAGCATTATGGGGGCATCATAGCCAAACCCAATGTTATTCTCAGTATCCACATAACTTCCAGCAAGAATCACTGGATAATTACCAGCAGTGGCTGCACCGTGCTCAGCTCTATCTGCAGTTCTGCAACTAATAAAATTGTTCATATATGAATCCAAAAAGAACTGAATAACTGAATCCAGGCTGGAGCTGATGAGTGATAAATAATATATGTGACCCTTATGTGTCAGCCAAAGACCACCCCTAACCAAAGAGGGTTTAACCATCCCTCGTTGTTATTCCCTCCTCAGAGTGCGCAACATCAACTTCCCTGGGGTCACCATTGACCGGGATCTGAACTGAACCAACTGCTTAAGTACATGGTCATAAGAGTACGTGAGAGTTTGGTCTTTTGCAGAGAGGGTTATGCCTTTTGATAAGTCAGGCATGCAATGGAATAATCTTCACCTCCTTCAATAGGGGTAGTTCAACAATACCCAAAAAGCTTGACACCATTCCAGCTGATTAGTAATCCATACACACCTTAAAAATCTGTGGATTAGTAATCTACACACACCTTAAAAATCTGCTTCTTCTACCACTGGTACGTGGTGGCTATAGCTTGTACCACCTATAGGATTCCCTGCAACAACTTGCAAAGACTTCAGCAACAACTCTCAAACCCTTGACCTCCATCACATGGAAGGATAAGGGAAGCAGATACATGCAAATACCATCAACTCAGTTCCCCTGCAAGTTGCACACCATTTTGACATGGACATATATCACTGTTTGTCCTTTGTTATAGATCATAATTCTGAAACTTCCTATCTAGCAGTACTGTGGCAATACCTTTACCACAAGTAATACAGTCAATCAAGAATAAAACCCATAACTCAAGAACAACATGGAATGGGCAATAAGTGTCTGCCTTGTCAGTGATACCAGAATCCAGGGAAAGAACTTTTTAATAAGAAAGAGCACTCACTGATTATCCCTTCCTTAACCTAGATGTGCCAGAGTCGGATTTAGCACTTCGATGACCGTCAGTTTAGTCAGCGTAGAACTTGGATCTATGTGAGATATATCATTAGTCGTTAACCTAGTTTAATAATGATTTATTTTCAATGGTAAATCGTACAACCCTGAAGCTTTAATCATTATTAGATATATTAGATTATTTATCTAGATAGCATTCGAAGCATCCTGACAGATAAGCAAAGAAGGCCAATTTCCACCTGATGTGTATTTCACCATGATCAGCTATATATACAATAACTGTTAATGTAATGCTGGGAAGTTGAGACTCCACAGAAAGTCTTCTTTGATTGCATTTTTTCTGGGTAAAACTGCAGGACTTGAGCAGCTCTGCACTGACACTTCATTGTGGTGGCAAAACTGCTGCTTTTTCAGAGGCGTCATTTTTTTGGATGACCTATTAAACTATGGTCTTTCCCTACTTGTTCACTGAGATGCAAGTGATCTGTGGAACAGTTACAAGGATAACAATGAAAATCTCATGTTATGCTGGCTAATATTTATTTCCCACTCAATTTCACCAAAACTGATTAGCACATATCTCATCCAGTTGTCATTTATTGGACCTTGCTGTGTCTAATATGGAGGCTTTATTTTCAAAAACAATGAAAGTTATACAGAAGGGAAGAAAAACTTGCATTTACAAAGCATCTTCAGTAAATCTGGTCTAACTAAGGCCCTTTACAGCCAATGAAGTTTTAAAGTCTAGTCACTGATGTAATGTAGGATATGTGGCACACAGTATGTGCATCATGAAGCCCCAAAAGCAGCAGTGTGACAATGACCAGGTAATCTTTTCTAGTGCCGTTCATTGTGTGGTAAATGTAGAACCAGACCCAAAGGAGAACTCCTCTGTTCCCTTTTGAAATAATTCCATAGGATATTTTATATTCACCAAATCGCAACAAGAATGCCTTGAGCACCACATACAGTACAGATATTTTCACTGCATTTGTTAACATTTAAATCCTGTTTAATTTGAATCCCCTGTAATAGGTTGTTCATGTTGAGCCACATAGTTGCAATTAAAAGTTGGAAACCACATTAAAGAAACAAACAGCCTATCATTACAACTTCCTGGTTTCTGTTTCAGCTGGCTGGAATTAAAAACAATGTTTGAAGGCACGCACATAAGAAAGTAGAAAGACTTGCATTTGCACTACAGCTTCTTACATCTTGCAGAAATATTTCAGTTTAAGCCACACCTGAGGAACTTAAATACAGTATTTGGGATGACACTTCAGTGCAGCATTGAACAACGTATTCTGTAGTCTGATATATTATCCTTTAGATGCAGTGTTTAGCCAAGAAATGACATGGATCCCATGGGAGTATTTGGAGGTGACCAGAGTTCTCTGCTGATATGTTGTCCTACAAAGATATAACTGCATATTTGAACCAGAGTCTTCGATAACTTACAGAAAATATTCGGGCTGTGGTCCTGGTCTTTATATTACCTTCGCACACATCTCTAGGTGGCAGGAAGGCTACAAGGCCATGAGTGGTGGCTGGTACCCTGCCTGAAAGGAATGTGGGAATCAGGAAGAGATCTCGCCTAGTTCCCAAGTATATGCAAATTGAATTGCTCTCCTAATTATAGTGTGTATTCCTTCTATCTGCTTGGACATGACCTTCAACATTTGTTTAACTACAAACAAAATGCAGAGAGCAGCATCAACTGCTTTGGTCTCCTAAAGGCCTTTGACTTCATCAGTTGCCAGCCCTGTGAAGGATCCTTCACAGACTTGGCTCACCACAGAAGTTCATCTTATCCATCTTATGTCTGCTCCTTGAAGGCATGCAAGCTGCGATCATAATTAACAGATCCGATGGGCCACCATGCACAAGTCCCTGGACAATGGGGGAAAAGGCGTCCCCAATGTCGCCCACCTTCGTCTGTGGCTGCATCAGGCTGTGCATGGAACCCAAGTATGTGGGCACCAAGTGTCACTACGCACCGAGGTTCTACCTGTCCCTGCTGTTGCAAAGGATAGGCCTGGCCCCATGGCCACACGGCGTCCCAGTCAGCTGGATGCTGCTGCGCTACCTGTCCTTTGTGGAAAAGTTCTTCCAGACCAATACCTTTGACCACAAGTCCATCAGGCAGTGGTCAGCACGGAACATCCTGCAGGCACTGCAGGAGAAGGACTCAATGAAAACTGTGTGGTGGTTCCCTGAGCAGACTGTCCAGACCATCTGGCAGAATGTATCATCGCCAGAACTCACCAACAAGCACCAAGACCTCGCTTGGCTGGCAGTGAGATGGGCCCTCCCAGTCAGATCCTTCCTGTATGGTTGGAACCTCACTCCTAGCATGCGCTGCCCCTGGGAGGACTGTGCTGGGGACAAGACGGTCGCCCACCTCTTTGCGGGCTGTAGGTTTGCGAGGAGGGTGTGACGAAAGGTGCAAGGGTCCTTGTCACAGTTCATCCCCAGCAGCAGCGTAACAGAGGATTCTCTGATCTACGGGCTGTTTCCAGGGACACACACAGAAACAGACATCAACTGCTGCTGGAAGGTCATCAACTCGGTGAAAGACACTCTTTGGTCTGCCCGAAACTTGTTGGACTTCCAGCACTGCGAGATGTCCGTAGGGGAATGCAGCCGGCTGGCACATTCCAGGCTACAGGAGTACATGCTGAGGGACGCACTGAAGCTGGGCGCAGCCAACGCAAAGGCTTGGTGGGGAAAGACTACAGTTTAGGGTTCTTCTGCCACTGGAGAGGGAGGGGCGGGGACAAGTGAGAAAGCTCCTAAATATTGTAAATACGGGACCGGGTAGCTTCCAGGGAGCCACACGTGTGGCATTGGTGCTGTATTTTATATCTATATATATCTATATCTATATATATCTATATATATATTGTGTGTGTGTGTGTGTGTGTGTGTATACACACACATAAAAAGGGAACACTAACGAATGATCTGTACAAGAATGTAAAGGTTTGCACTGTTTTGTAATTGTATATAGTTTGTCTTTTATTATGAATAAAGTTTATTTTGAATTAAAAAAATCAACAGATCTACCTAATTGCAAACTAATGTCAAGTTAGTCTTTTTGTAAGCTTTCTCATCGCAGTGCAGCATCCCACCTGCAACAAACTTGCTGTGGGAGTGGGGGTAATATACAGAATAAATGGGAAACTATTCAACTTGCGTCACCTCTGCCCCAGAACCAAGGTCACCCAATCTTCAATCAGTGAGCTTCAGTGTTCAGTTGCCACTTGTGTATGTGCATGTTTGGAGACTGAACTTGCAGATCATTGTTGACTTGTTCACTAAAGCATACAAGAGAATGAGCCTTAAATATAGCATCTGCACAAAGAGGTCCTTAACCAACCTGTCTCTGCTGCATAACACCACCCTCCTTCAACAATGGTCCACAAGCAGACCCCAGAAAACATGGACTATTTCCCACATTTCAAGAGCCAGTTCTCAACAAAGGCTGATGAACACCTTGTCTTCAGTGTGCCTGCACAGCCTACAGATATCTGCGAAAAATAATGTTTGAATATGAATATCAAAGCTCATGATCCACCAGTAGCAGTGATTCCTGCCTTCCTATATGCTTCTGAACAGCAGGGACCTCAGAGCACTGGAGAATTACTACCAATGCTGCATGACAAAATCCTCCAAATCCATTTGCAGGATAAGTGAACCAATATTAGCATCTTCCCCCAGGCCATGAAGCATTGAGGCTCTAATTACACTTGGTTGGTGGTGATGGACAGGCCACATTCTTCACATGCCAGCAACAAGCTTGCAATGCAGATGTTCAAATCTGAGTTCTGTAATGACAAGAGATAATCAAGTGGACAGTGGAAAAAAATTCAGAAGTGTTTTTACACCTTCCTTGAAAATGTGTAGCAACCCCACCAACCTTTGGGAATCCCTGGCCAATGACCACTTAAAAGGCAGAAGAAGCATTTGGAATGCATTGAGAACCTTGAGTCCTTTATTTGAGAGCATAGAGAAGCTCTGGGTAAATGGTGGAGAGGGAACTACCTCCTAATCAACCCATCCTACTGCCCCGTAAAGTACCTCGTAGCTCACTTGTGGCAGAGTCAGCAGGTTCAACTTGGCCTCATCAGCCATCTCAGAAACCACAGAACCCGAGTGGAAGCAAGTTGTCCTTGACTCAGAGGGACTGGCTAACAAGGAGAAGATCAGCTAATAAATAGTTCAGAATCAGGTTTATTATCACTGACATATGTTGTGAAATTTGTTGTTTTGCGGCAGCAGTACAGTCCAAGACATAAAAATTTCTATAAGTTACAAAAATAAATAAATAGTGCAAAAAAGGAATAACGAGGTAGTGTTCATGGACCATTCAGAAATCTGATGGCAGAGGGGAAGAAGCTGTTCCTGAAATGTTGAGTGTGGGTCTTCAGGCTCCCGTGCCTCCTCCCTGATGGTAGTAAGGTAAAGAGGGCATGTCCTGGATGGTGAGGGTCCTTAATGATGAATGCCACCTTCTTGAGGCACCACCTATTGAAGATGTCCTCAATGATGGAGAGGGTTGTGCCCGTGATGGAGCTGGCTGAGTTTTCAACCATCTACAGCCTCTTTTGATCCTGCGCTTTGGAGCCTCCATACCAGGTGGAGATGCAAACAGTCAGAATGCTCTCCGCTGTACATCTGTAGAAATTTGCAAGAGTCTTTGGTGACATATCAAATCTCCTCAAACTCCTAATGAAGTAGAGCTGCAGGTGTGCCGCCTTCGTGATTGCATCAATGTGTTGGGCCCAAGATGGATCCTCTTGAGATGTTGACACCCAGGAACTTGAAGTTGCTTGCCCTTTCCACCGCTGACCCCTCAATGAAGACTGGTGTGTGTTCTCCCGACCTCCCCTTCCTGAAATCCACAATCAATTCCTTGGTCTTGCTGATGTTGAATGGGAGGTCATAGTATGTGCAATGTCTGCCATTTTCAATTGTATGTAACTAAAATTACAGCTAAAATATAACAATCATATTGTTTTATACCTAAGATGATGATTAGTTGAAGAACATTCAAAAATACATAAAATGAAAATGCATTCACTTGTGGAATAGAACATGCAGTGACAAGTACAACCAGTGGCCAGTATCTTGCATGTTTAGCACTGGTGATCAAACCTTTGGTGATGAGAGGTTCTGCCAAATGACTTTCATGGACTGCCAGGAAAACATCATGTGGGATGTTGTCTTTTCTCACAGGGTTTCAAGTATCTTCCTTGCACACCATTGGCTGATTGATTTGTGGTCAAAGGTGTTTTTTCTGCAGAAACCTTTCTGTGAGGCTTGGGTGGTAAGGTACTATCAACTATTAGCAACATCTTTTTCAAAAAATATTATAAAATTTGGAAGTATATGCACTTGTATGTTGCCATTCTCAGTACAAGATGTATTGCTCCATTTGCTTACAAGATTTACTTTATATGAGCATAACATAAAGCAATATGTCCAATAGGTTTTTACACAGATTTCTGTCCTTCATGGTGCAGTAGCAGGAGGGCCCTAAGCCTCCATAAAGCCTTTGCAGCAGCTACACCAAGCTTTGCTGTGTCCTGCAGCATACAGTCCTGCACCTTGGAATCTGCCAGTCTTTGTTTTTAATCTAAAATTTGCTGGTCTTCTACTGAAATAAAGGAAAGATGTGTGCATCCTCTGCAGCTCTCAATTCTGCTGTATGTGATCTGAGTCAGTTTGACGCTTGACTTGGGCTTATTTTGCTTTACCACAATAAAGTTCGCCAATATTCTAAATCATTTTGAAAATCCAGATGGATAAATTCTTAAAGAATATTTCCAATTTCAAATAGATAGAATGGTTACAAAAATATATGACTGAATAATTTTACAAAAAATGCAAATCCCTTTACGTTACTTGTAGATTTTTTTCTAATTCTGCCTTTGAAAGACTGCGAAATTTCTTTCTTTAAACCAGTAACATACAATTTATGTTTGTCTCCAACTACCTGTAAAGAAATTTTAATTCTTTTAAATCTGCCAAAAACTCTATACTTTCATTGAGATATCTGGGCACTATTTAAACTTAACTAAAAAATATATTTTACTGAATTAACTTTATTAACCAATCAATAGCAACTGCACAGGGGACTGGGAGTGATTATTGCTTTTAAAAAGAAACTGCATTGTGATTGGTGCAATAAACCAAATTGTGAATTACTCTTGGTTGCTTAGCAACTGATATGAAGGCAATAAAGAGAGTTTGGAGAGCAAAGTGCAAGTTGAGTACAGAGGGGGATTTGCTTTTAAAACCATACCATCAGCTGCTCTAGCCCTTGAATTCTTAAGAATGTGGCATTAAACTGCCAGAGGCTAACTCCTGGAATTTTTTTTAGCTCTCAGAATTCACTTATCTTAAAAGTTCCATGTTAAATTAAAAAAACAGCATTTAATTAAGGCTTTTTGTGTTATCAGGACATCCCAAGAGATTACTGATTTACAATTAATGATTTACATTTGAAATATAGTTACCATTGTAATTTAAGCAAAGCAGCAACTAGCGTATGTTCCTTGAGATCCTATAAACTATGAGATAAGCAATGTTGGTTGAAGGATTAGCATTGGCCAGGAAACCAGGAGGGTTTCCTACTTTGTGTATTCCACAAGATGTTTTATATCCATCTCTGAAGACAGCCCCAAGGCACTTTACAAAGGCAGAATCAAAAACAAAGTGTTTTATTCATGCAGAAAACAAAGTTTGAAAAGTTTTGTGGATTATTTTGTCTGAACACTGAGCAAACATACCAGATTCCTCCCTATAATTTTGGAAGCTGCTTGTTCAAATCCATCTTTTGGGGGAGTTATAATTTCTTCCAGCTAAATATTGAGAAAATTGAAACATCATTTTCAGTGCACAGACATATCTATGTCTTTGCCTCTGACTCAATTCATTTCCCCATGAGAGTCTGCACTAAACTACTTGTAGACTTGACATCTGAACTGACCCTGAGTCAAGCTTCTGACTGTATACTGTTAATTCCCCCACAATGACATTACCCATCTTTCCTTTAATCTATCTGTTTTTGAAACGCTTGCTGAATGGAAACAACTAACACTTATATAGCACATTTAACTGAGCTAACAATCCGTATATTTATCACATTTAAACTCTTGTTTTTCAAATGCTTTCATGGTTAACCTTTCAACCTTGACCTTTTGCAAGTCCATAGCTCCCTGAAAGGGCAACACAAGTGTGGATAAGTGGTAAAGAAGGCGTCCGGCATGCTTGCCTTCAATGGTTGGGCATTGAGTGTAAAAGTTGGAAAGTCATGCTGCAGCTGTATAAAACATTGGTAGGCCATATTTGGAGTATTGAGTCTAATTTTGTTTGCCACATGATAGAAAGGATGTTGAGGCTTTAGAGAGGGTGCAGAAGAGGTTCACCAGGATGTTGCCTGGATTAGAGTGTATTAGCTATAAGGAAAGGTTGGACAAACTTGGATTGTTAATTGCCTTATAGTGTTTGACATTTCCACCCTGGGAGAAAGACTCTGACCATCTACCCTATCTATGCCTTTAATAATTTTATAAACTCCTGTCAGGTCTCCTCTCAGCTTCTGATGCTCCAGAGACTGCTGGCCAGAGTGATTAATATGATGTTTCTTAACTTGTCCCACAATATAATAAGTTGAAGACTGAAAATCAGGCCAGATATATGGTCTCACTTCAATAATAAGAAGTTGTTTTGGAGTCTGGACAATTTGATTCTGAGTTCTGCAAAATGGGACCAAATTGAAGTATTCTATAAATTAAGGTCAAGTCATTTCAGATAAGGAAAATGTTGCATAGTTTAACAGTCCCATCTTCCACTAAACATGGTAATGCATAGATTGAGCGTACCATACTCTGGCATAATTACAGTTTTAAGGTGGCTTTCTCAACCTTAAAGTAATCCAGATTTATGAAGACTATAGTCGGGCAAAAGGTAAAACTTGATATAGTTGTAAAATGGAGCAAGACAAACTCCTCATCAACTGAGTTGTTAAGTGATATAGATTCTGTAGAATTGAACTATACAGACCAAGAAAACATTAGGAAGAGTTCCTGGGTTGAGCAGAATTATTGGATTCTCAGGTACTGCAATTGAAGTTAGACAGGGGAAACAAAAAAAAAGGCTATGGTTGTTCTTCCTAATCAATGACTTGTTAAAAATGTTTGTGTTATGTATAGGATTGGGTTTACCTTTCAGACCCTGTCATCAAAAACCTCATAATCACTTTATCACAGTAAAACTGAAGATTGACTAGTTAGGAAAGCCTGTGTCATTCATGAAGCAGTGCTACCTTTGTGATAAATCCTTTATTTACCATTCTGCTGAAGTTTGAAATTCCCTTCATATACTTCTTGACCTCTGTTTCAAATCTGTTATAATCAGATCTCTGTTAAAAATCTCCTCTATATTCATTTCTTTGAAAGTCCCTCCCCAGATTTTCAATATCAAAACATAAAATGCTGGAAGTTCACAGCAGTGTTTAGAAGAGAAGACAGGTTAATATTTCAAAAGTGACCCTTCTTCAATCGTGTTCATATGAAGAACCACTCTAAACATCAATCTGTCTTCCTTTCAAAGGAAGATGGAACTGCTGTGCATTTTCAGCATTTTTGTATGATTTTGCAGATTTCCAGGATTTTTGGGAAAGCAATTAACAAGATATGATGTACAGTTGGCGTAGTTTCTCCAACTTTACTGCACTGCCTGAAGTGGTTAAAAATGCTTTATTCTGATTAAAAGCTCAGTTGATCTTGTGCCAAGGAAACAACTTTGTTTAATGCAATTACCAGTTCCATAAGCTTCGCTGATATGTTAGGTGGGTGAATTTTTTACATTGAACCGAACCAAATGTCAGGAGCATTTGAAATTGAAGGTGTACTGCTTTATATCTAGTAGTCTTATTGTATTTAATTAATTCATCCTGCAAAATGAAGAATCAAAAATTGCAAATGCTGGAGATCTAAAACAAAAACTGAAAACACTCAGCAGGTCAGGCAATGTCTGTGGAAAAAGAAACAGAATTAATGTTTCAGGATGAAGACCCTTCATCAGAACTGGAGAAGAGTTAAAAGAAATTAGTTTTAAGTTGCAGAGAGGATGATAAAGGGATGGATAGGACAAGGGGAATATCTCTGAGGGAGGGAGAATAAAATGGGTAGGGTAGCATTAGTTTAAATGTGGATGCTTGATGGTCAGTGTGGACTCAGTGTGCCAAAGGCCTTGTTTTTTGTGAGATATCTGTCTATGACTCGGATAGAGTGAGGCCAGGGTTACTGTGGTGAAATGTTATGAAGTTATTGGTTGATGTTATTGAAAGCATTTAGAAAGAAAGAACACAGACAAAGTAAAATGTAAAAGCAGTGAAATGAAGAGTTGTAGAGAATGCCCAGCAAAAAATGGAGAGAGAAAACTGAGCCGACATAAGAAATGAATGACCGACAGTAGAACCAGCCTGTTCTGATGCACAGAAAGTGAGATATCTGAAGATTTTGAGTTCAGTACTGTATCTGGATGAGTGCAGCATGACCAGCTGAAAGGTGAGGCGCTGTTCCTGAAGCTTACATTGGTTTTTGTTATAACAGGGAGGTGAATCTCTGCTTCACCTGGAAGGACTGTTTGAGTTCCCAGATGGTGGAAAAGAAGAGGTAAAAGGACAGGTGTTGCATCTCCTGCAGTTGTATGGGCAAGTGCCATGAGAAGAGAAGTGGTCGGTGGATGTGGATGAATGGACCAGGGAGTCACAAAGGGAACAGTCCCTTTAGAACACTGAAAGGGTAGGTGAAGGTGCGTCTGGTGATGGAATCTCAATGGAAGCGAATGAATGATCCGTTGATTGCGGAGGCTGGAAATATGGGAAGTGAGGACCATGGGAGCTCTCTCCTTAATAAAACAAACTGGAAAACTCAGCAAGTTGGGCAGCAGTAGGAAGAGAAACTTTTCACAGAGTGAGAAAGCATGTTGGTCCAAGTGGCAGAGAAAGTGGGGTGGGGGGCAATGGGTGGAACAAAGGGAATATCTGTAATAGGGTGAAAAGGTGTAGCCATTGATTTGAGGAGCTCTATCCTTGCTCTGTTCGGGTAGAGAGAGATGAGAGCAGAGGTACGGTAAACAGATGAGCTGCTGGCAATTGCTGTGTCAACTATGGTAGAGCAGAAGCCACAGTTGAGGAAGAAGGAAGACGACATCTCAGAGACACTCGTGTGGACAGTGTCATTATCAAAGCAGACATGATGGAGACAGAGAAACTGGGAGAATAAGATGAGGTCCTTGCAGGAGGCAGGGTGTAAGAAATTATAGTCAAGAAAGCCGTGGGTGTCTGTGGGCTTGTATTGGATATAAGGGAAGTGTCAGAGATGGACGATTTGAAAGTGAGAACCGAGTAGAAAATGGCAGCAAAAGTTTTGAATTTTTGAGTTCTGTGCATCTCCCTGGTCCATTCTTTCAATTATGGTGGAGCAGGCTTAAAGGGCTGAATGGCTTCCTCCTGCTCCTATTTCATACAAATGCTTGTCGGTACGAGGCTGCACTAAACAGGCACCTTCAGGGCTGATCTGATTGTAATCTTTAACTCCAGTCACTTTTTACCCCTCTGCTTATCAAGAATCCACTTATCTCTGCCTTAAAATATTCAGAAACACTGCTTCCACAGCCCTTTTGTAAAGAAAACAGTTGCAAAGACTCTTAAACCCTCTGAGAATACTAGCCTTACTTTTAAATAGTGGTTCTAGATTTTCCCACAGTAGGAAACATCTCCATATCCGTTCTGTCAAGATTCTTCAGCATCTTACATGTTTCAACCAAGTTGCTTCTGACTCTTTAAACAAGTGAAGCCTGTCTAACCTTACAATTCAACTTCCCCATTCCAGGTATCAATCTAATAAACCTCTAAGCGGCTTTCAATTCGCATGCATCCTTCCTTACGTAAGGAGACATATTCTAGAGGTGGTCTCTCCAAATCCCGATATAACTGAAGTATAAACTGCCTACTTTTGTATGAGTTCTCCTCACAATAAACTATAATATTCTTTTAGTTTTCCTATTTATTTGCTGTACCTGAATACTACCCTTTTGTGAATCATGTACTGGTACACCCAGATCCCTCTACATCCTCATGGCTTCAGTTGTCAGAAATATTTAAGGAAATCAGCAGTAGCAGTAGTGCCAAGTTCATGTTGAATGTGATACTGACTTCAGCTTTGCATTCATGCAGAATGCTTTTTGGCATATCTAAAACCTTTCAACTGTTGAGACATCATCAGAATTTTGGTAACATTGGGGCTTTCCAGAATTGACAGAACATGATTCAAATCAGTTATGATGTAATTGGAAACCATGTAGTTTAACCATGCAGGATCTTTAACTATACTTTCCTAATTTAACTTCCTCACCTTATGGAGGTGTGGACTGGTGATAGGATTTAATGGCACTCCCTTTGTGGCATTTTCCAATACATTTCCTGTTGAGTAACAGTGGCTCCTCAAGTAATTGAGAAAAATTAGTCCTGTAAAAGTTGATGCGCTTTAAATCACTGTAGTTGTCCTGGCTCTAAAGTGAATGCACATTTAAAGTCTGTGATCCCCAGGGTCAATAGGGAGTGATCTTTAAATCAGGTGTTAGAAAACTAACTTTCCCTGAACACTCAAGGATGAAACTGTCGTAAACATCCATCATAAACAGCTTCTGTCTTGAAAACCAGCAGTGAAAATTATCCTAACCTCGACTAGGGAGCTTGTTTTAAAAATGTATCAATTGACGACAGTTTGTTAATCAGTGAATTGGTGTATCGAATCAATCTCATTCACTAACAGCAATACAGTCTTTAGACCTCATTGATATTAGAATGATGCAATCTTCTCCACTTTGGCTAAGAATAGTGTTCTTAGTGCAACATAAAATGAAGCACATGATGAAAGTTCAACATTTGGGGACCATACTCCACTCTCCTCTACCCTCACCCCCACTCCCACCACCAGCTTGTAAACTACATGTACTAATTACCGTGGCCTATCTGTCCCTAATGAAAAAGGGTGTGTGATCCTATTTGATAAATAATAACTCCATCAGTATGGATATCTTGGTAATTGGTGGGGACTGAAGCAGGAATAAGAATTTCTTTTCATGTTAGATGCCCGGTTAATCAAAAACCTGTGAAATGAGTCCAGACAGTAGCCCACTGGGAGGGCTCTGGGTGGGGCATGATTACCAAATCCACTCCTAATCTTGTTCAATGTCTATGCTTCCAAGCTGTTAAACAGAGATTACCCTTGTCTAATCAGGAGTGGGATTCCTGGATGTTCCAGGGTCTGTTAGAATTCTTTGAGGAGGTAACAAGCAGGTTGTCTAACTGTTCAGAAGGCCTTTGACAAAGTGTGGCACATGAGGCTGCTAAACAAGATAAGAGCCCATAGAGTTAGAGGCAAGGTAACTTTAGATAGAAGATTGGTTGACTGGCCGAAAGCAGAGAATGGGAATAAAGGGGTCCTTTTCAGGATAGCTGCAGGTGACGAGTGAAGTTCCACAGGGATCAAGTGTTGGGACCACAGCTTTTCATCTTATACGTTAATGATCTGGTTGAAGGAACTGCTGGCATTGTGGCCAAGTTTATAAACAATACAAAGATAGGTGGAGGGACAGTTAGTGTTGCAGAGGCAGGGAGTCTGCAGAAGGATTGGTCAGTTGGGAGAGTGGGCAAAGAAGTAGCAGATGGAATACAGCGCAGGGAAGTGTAAGGTTATGCACTTTAGTAGGAAGAATAAAGGTGTAGACTATTTTATAAATGGGGAGAGAATTCAGAAATCAGAGGCGCAAAGGGACTTGGGAGCCCTAGTTCAGGATTCCCTTAAATTTGCAGGTTGAGTTGGTCATAAGGAAGGCATATGCAATGTTAGCATTCATTTCAAGAGGATTAGAATATAAAAGCAATTATAAAGCCTCAGCAGTACATAAGGCATTGCTTAGAACACACTTAGAATATTGTGAGTAATTTTGGGCCCTGTGTCTAACAAAAGATGTGTTGGCCCTGGAGAGGGTCCAGAGGAATTTCATGAGAATGATCCCGGGAATGAAAGGCTTAACGTATGAGGAGTGTTTGATGTCTCTGGGCCTGTACTCAATTGAGTTCAGAAGGATGGGGGGCATCTCAATGAATCCTACTGAATACTGACTGAATAGAATGGATGTTTCCATTAGTAGGAGGGTCTAGGATCTGAGGGCACAGCCTCAGAATAAAGGGATGATCCTTTAGAACTGAGATAAGGAGGAATTTCTTCAGCCAGAGGCTGGTGAATCTGTGGAATTCATTGCTTTGGAGGGCTCTGGAGGCCATCATTGGGTGTATTTAAAGCAGAGATTGACAGGTTCTTGATTTGTAAGGGGATTAAGGATTACTGGGAGAATAGGGTGAGAAAAGAAAGAAAAATCAGCCGTGGTTAAATGGCGGAGCAGACTTGATGTGCCAAGGCCTATTTATGCTCCTATATCTTATGTTAGCCTTGTAAGTTTCCTGATAATTCTCAAGACCCTGTTTCCACTTTGGAACAAGCTCTGGCTTTGTTATAGCATTCCTACCTCAGGGTCAGAAGTTTGTAGGTTCAACCTCCACTCCACACCCAGATAGACAAAACAAGAATTCTTTTAACTTAGTTAACAGGTTCCTATTAAATCTCACCTTAAACCTATGTCCTCTATTTCTTGATTATGCGCATTCACCCTATCTATTGTCCCTCATTATTTTATATACACCTCTGTAATATCACCCATCATTCTTGTGCACTCCAATGAATAAAGTCCCAACCTTCTCAATGTTTCTCCATAACTCAGTCCCTCGAGGCCCGGCAACATCCTCGTAAACCTCCTCTGCTCTCTTTCCAGATTAATAGCATTAAGTAGGGTGACCAAAACTGAATACGATATTTCAAATGCGGCCTCACCAATATGACCTCAAGGCTAATGTGGCGAGCCATGAGCTAGAATAACCGAATGAGATGTGTTGTGACGCAATTATCTTATGCCATAGATTACACAGGAAGAACTACTGCTTGGGAAATTTATTACAGAATACCACTGTCTGTAGAATCATTAGTGGAAGACAGGAGGGGAGAGAATTGGGAAGGAAAGAAAAGTAAGAAAAGTGACTTGAGCTTGAATCCAGAGCTATTAATTGGACAAGTGGCAGCATGCTAAGAGAATCCCAGGTAACAACATCTTTGCTCCACCAACTGCTCAGTTGCTTAACTCTAAATAGTTGAACCACGCAGAGCAGCATGGTCCCAGATTTCAACCCTGACTTAACAAGTCTCAGGTAATATAGTATATGGGCAAAACTGAGCTCACAGGGACAGCACTTGGACTGGATGATTGATCTCGACTCTCATATGTGAGGGAAGGGAAAGAGACAGTACGGATCTCTGATCACTGTATATATGTTGGAAACTGCTGGTGTATAGGTGCTGGGGGCTTTGCTGCATGCCCATGGCCTAATTTTCCACTAACACTGTCTGAACAATTGGAGCGTTGTTATCTGTGATGACTGGTTCCTTGAGAGCTGAATGAGCAAGCATAAGAAACCCACAAAGCCATAACTCAAGGTACCTCCAGGAGAAGAAGGTGGTGGGGAGAAAGTTGCAGGAAAAGGAGGAAATAAGACTTCAGCCATGTGAGTTTTTACTTGTTTACAAAGTTTGCCCATTAGTACAATGCTCCCCTATGCCTCAGTTGCAGTGGTATGATCTATTAACATGGTTACTACCTCAGGGAATTCAGTGCAATGGTTTTTTTTATGTGTACTCTTCCACACTGCTTAATTATGTGGTTAGCATCGTGCTATGAAGCAAAGAACTTGCCTAAGAACAATTATATTTATGTGAAAAACCCAGAGCATAGCACCACCAAATGGCAAATAGTAGAATTGTTGCTGGCCTCTGCTCTCAGAGAGCTGTCTGTTCGTACTTTACCAGTGCTGTCAATTAGATAAGAATGAGTTTTTGCACCATCTATTCTTTAGGCCACAAGTTGTCTGCTGCACCTTTGACTTCAGATGTCTGTAAAGCTGTTCTTTTTCCCATGTGGAATGCTTCCATACCAGGAATGCACTATGTTTGGGGTTAAGCAGCTCTTTGTCCTCCTGGTCATTCTCATCAAACCAGTCCTGGTTTTTCTTGGTAGAGAAGTCAAGATTCTCTTGGTATCAATTAATGGAGGACTTCAGGGTGGACCCTCACTCAGATAATATCTAATTATTATCTAATATTATCTAATAACAGTGCTGGGGTATCGCCATGAAGTCTTTTGTTTGTCCCTCTGATGAAACAGTGTATTTGATTATGACAAGATTGTGCTCCAAGCATATGTGAGGAGAAGAACCCTGTTAAAGTTAGCCTTTCCTACTCCTTCCTTGCTGAATATGTGAGAGATGGACCTTACACATAACATTTGCAAGACAAGGATCCTGTACCAATTTGTCCCATATAGCTGCCTTTTTATCTTCCATCTTAGAAATGTGACAGAATATCATGAAAAAATAATTCCATATCTATACAGCACCAAAGACCTTGGGATTGAGCTTTGTTATAGGGTTTAATTTTCTGGCACAACTTGCTTTTAATGTCCTTACCTTCCTATCTCTCTTGAAGGCACTGACCTTTGCACAGTTGCCAGTTCTTAGTGTGACCATTTTCAGGTGCAAGTGTAGTTAATTATTGAGGTTGTATTGCTCATGAGGCTCTGGGGGTGGGTGGGAGGGGGGTGGATGGGCTCACACATCCCACTTCTATCAGGAGGTGAACATCATAATGAATAGCGATGTTTCCATAATCTACAAGCAGTTATACCAATTGTAGTGCCTCTCTGTCATTAACCAAGATCAACTAACTCAGCATAGTCAAATGGTGGAGACTTGCTTGAACCTTGTTGGTTTCATGGCTTAGCTATTCAATGGAAAAACTGGCTGGGTTATTGTGACATCTCATAAAAGTAGTCTTTATTATGAATTGGCTCATGCCTTTCGCAATAATATTATGGATACAGTCAACATCTATGAAGCGTTTTTCATACTTGTGTCATACAGATAATAAAGGCGGCTGTTTGGACAGCTCATTCTGATTAACATAGGCTCAGATTAGCAAAATTGCATCGATGAAAATTAGATTTAACAGGACTAAGTCTGGGTTGCCTTGGCAGCAAGGGATAAAGGAGTTTAATTAGAGTTCATGTTAGTCTCTAATGCTGTCTGTCCAAAAGTACCTTCACACCTGTTATCCAGCAAGGATATTGGAGCTGGAAGTTTTGCTTTGACATGAACTGAAATGCCATTGTATGGCTAAGGCTTTGGAATTGGGATTTGGCCTCTAAGAACTGTTTTGTGTGAAAGCATACTATGTTCCCTGGCTGGGCCACCTTTTGAAGATTATTTAAAGAGATTTCTTCATGAAGGCACCTCAGTTTTATCATCTCAGAAGGATCCTTGTATGTCATTTTAATGAAGCAAGCTGCCCACTTAGAGAAATCAATTTTAGAATAAATTCAACTTTCCAAGTGTCCGTCAAATTAACAGCAAGTAGTGTAGATTTTGTGGATTCCTGTTGAATCCTGCAGCATTCCTTTGTTGAGCCACTCCAGAGCCTTGTCTTTGTATTATCAATTTGGTTCAGTTGGTAGCACTGTTACTGCAATTATTGATGGGTGCTAGGGTACCCTATTGGACCAAGCTGATGTCACATTACACTTGTAAGAGAATATCTAAAATGCTATTCTTTAGATGTAACACAAATCCATTTATTCATTAGCCGGTTAATTAATCCAGTTTACTACTTAAAGAATGGAAGTTTTCAGGTCACAAACATGAATACATGGTCTTAATATTTTGTGAAGTTGGTTGGGGGAAGAATGTTAAACTGGAATATCCAGCTCTTCAAATAGTGCATTGGAGTTATTAACTTTCACCTGAACCAGTGGAGCAGGCAACTGGAACCATAGTTTAATGTCTCAGCCAAAGGATAGCATCTTGAACAATACAGGTCTGCTTCGATGCTGCACAAGAATATTAGCCTTAATTGTGTGCAATAGCAGACAACCTTTAGACTCAAGGGAGAGAAATTCATCTGTGGTTTCCAGTGTAAATCTTCTGTGAGTATCAGCCGCTGATTGTGTATACCTCTGCATATTTGGTTTCAATGATTTTGGAGGTGGTGGACGATGCTTCAGGGTGCGTTTAGTGCTGGCAGCCAAAGAGAAATTTCCCTCTATGAATTTTACCTGACCCTATGAATAAACAACACAGATGGAGAAGAGCTAATTTTGTTCATTGAGGAGAAGTATTCTATAAATCAGAGCCAGACCTTTCAAGGGACACTTCTACAAATAAAGATTGATAGAAATTTCAAACTTCCTTCTGCAAATGACATTGGATGCAATCTCAATTATGAATATTAAAACAGAGATTGATAGTTTTTGTTAACTAAAGTCATTACAGTGTTATGTCAGTTTGGCTGTGAGCTCATTGATTGGCAGACAAGTTTGAGGGCTAAATTACTTACTGCACTTCCTGTCTCTGTGTTCCATTGGATAAGTATATTGGCTCCATTCTGCATTGCCTGGACTTTCTGTTTGTCACATAGCAAGCAATCTGTTATTGAATGAGTAGTTTTAATTGATCCAATTCCTTATTATCCTCTCTGTCCATTAACTTGCGATGTGATCCCTACTTTGCTTTCACTTGTCATTGATCCTGTTATGAACAACTGCTCTGAAACTTTTGTTTAATTTAGCAGATATCAGAGCAGGCTCCAGACCTGTAGGTTATTTATGGATTAACTGTGAACAATGTTTAACAGCAGAAGAAGCGTTGTCAGATAAGCTCTGTTCGCACATGAAGTTCAGGCTTGAGGACTGTTCTGCACCCTATGTGATAACCACAGTACTTCTCTTTCACTCATCCCTCTTTCTATCTGTCTGTAATTCTGCTGCTCCCTCCTTTTCTTTCTGTATGTTTGTCCCTTCCCCTCATTCCCTTCTGCCTCTACCTTTTCCTGATTTCTTTCCTGATTCCCTCACTTCAAATTTAGGGATTATAAACTCTGATTTTGGGAGAAGTTGAGCATAAGCTTTTGGAATTTTAATATTGAAGGCGCAATCCATTTCCAGTTTGAATTGGCTACCTTTATGTTTAGAATTGCATCGAACTTACATCACTGAAATGGACCATTGCTGGAGTTGTATCTCTCTTGAGTCTAACTCAAGCTCTTTATTTAATCTTACTAAAAAATAACCTTCTTTCTCACTCATGTGCATTTTATATGCTCTTAAATATATAATGCGATTGCCTTAGCCACTCTACAGTAGAAAGAACCTATGTTGGCTTTGCTTCCATGAGAGTAGGAGGTGAGGCGATTCCAGAGAACATGTTCTGTTTGTTTAAAATAACATTTGTCAAGACATCTATCCATTGCACATGTATTGGTATATTTTTCTGACCAGTGTTTCCTCGCATGAGTTTAATTTCATGATCACAGGGCAGCAAGGCTTCACAACTGGGTAGCAACACTAAGGACAGATTGGCATCTACCAAGATCCAAAGAGCCAAATGCTGCAGTGACATCAGCATAAAACATTACAAAACACTGTGATGGAGCAGACTGTGGGAAGAGTCCCTGGGGTTCATACAGCAGTTATTGTGAATTTGCTTCATATCGGTTACACACACTGATGGAAAAGACTAAATGCTTATTTCAGAAATTCTTAGACCTTGAAGCTACTAAGTATGTATCTTTCTATAAATAAAACACATTGCTTCCCTGAACATACGGTGAAAACATGTTGATGTTGCTTGGAAAGTTCATTGGATACTGGTTTGATTGCACAAGATCATGCTGAAAGTTTGCATTTTCTCCAACTCTAGCAACTGAATCTTGCATCTAGATCTAATACTGTGCCAGCAGGATAAGAGAATGGAATTTGGTAATGTAAGTGCTGGATGGTTTCTTCACAATCTGACCTAAACAAATACCAGGATAAAAGCAGCTTTAAAAAAGAGCAATTCTTGTAAAATCGAATAGTTTGGCAATTTTTCAATACCCAAATCAATGAATTAAAGAGATAATTTTTGTTACTGTCAGAGTTGTGTTGATTCTCCACCAAGGATCAGTGCAGCTGCCTCAGTATGAAAAAAAATGGCAACCTAAGTCTGGGGTGAAATAGTTTCACCAAGACATCTGTTTTTTGGGGTCAGAACTGAAAGTTGCAGGTAATTGGAGGTTGGAGAACTAACTGCAGAAACTCTCAAATGTAATTAGTTTTTTTCCCTCTGTGACCAGCTCTTTTCACTAGGAAATTGAAACACCACGGTTTTATAGTTTCAATTAATTGAAGCCAACACTTGTTTTTGGTACATGTACTTATTGCTGTTAAAAGTGTGAGCCTTACTTTTCATTTCTTTATTTACTTTTTTATGGCAAAATTGTTGAATTTTGGGACTTTTCCCCTTTGGTGCTCTTGACCATTGTACAAGTAGCTATTATCCACATATTACTTCATAGTTAGTATATCAGAATGTAGCATAATATGTTCTCATGTAGCATCAATATCTGTGACTGGAGCAGGAACACTACCTGATCTTCCCCATCAGTAATTTGGTATTGTCGAGTCTTTGTAACCTCCAGCTATCCATGCTCGGACAATGGAATCAAAGTGGGACATCACAATCTGTGTTGTTCACAATCACAGCAAACAGTGCATTTATTCACATCTCTATATACAAAAGTCTTCATTTCTAAAATATTTTCTTCATAGAAATCAGCCGATATATCTGCCTCCTGTAAGCCCCCCTCATCGCCATCTGAGTTTCTACCAACAACAATGGTGTCACCGGCGAATTTATAGATGGTGTTTGAGCCGTGCCTAGCCACACAGTCATGAGTGTAGAGAGAGTAGCGCAGTGGGCTAAGCACGCATCCTTGAGGTGTGTGTGTGTTGATAGTCAGCGAGGAGGAGATGTTGTTGCTGATCCACACTGATCGTGGTCTCCCTATAAGGAAGTCGAGGATCCAGTTGCAGAGGGAGGTACAGAGGCCCAGGGTTTGAAGCTTGGTTATTAGTACTGAGGGAACGATGTTGTTGAACGCCAAGCTGTAATCGGTAAACAGCAGCCTGACGTATGCTTTGAGGTTGTCAAGGTGCTCCAAACCAGAGTGCAGAGACAGTGAAATTGCATCTGCTGTAGACCTGTTGTGGCGGAAGGTGAATTGCTAAGCGTGTGTCCTTGAGGTGCGCCAGTGTCGATAGTCAGCGAGGAGGAGATGTTGTTGTGGATTGGCAACAACATCTCCTCCTCGCTGACTATCAACACAGGCACACCTCAAGGATGCATGCTTAGCCCGGGTATTGGTATATTATTGTCACTTGTACCGAGGAACAGTGAAAAACTTGTCTTGCAAACCAATCATACAGGTCAATTCATTACACAGTGCAGTTATGTTGAGTTAGTACAGGGTGCATAGATGTAGTACAGGTTAAAAAAATTACAATACAGAGTAAAATGTCACGGCTACAGAGAAAGTGCAGTGCAATAAGGTGCAAGATCACAACAAGGCAGCTTGTGAGGTCATAATCCATTCATTGTATAAGGGAACCGTTCAATAGTCTTATCACAGTGGGGTAGAAGCTGTCCTTAAGTCTGGTGGTACGTGCTGTCAGGCTCCTGTATCTTCTACCCAATGGAAGAGGAGAGAAGAGAGAATGTCCCAGGTGGGAGGGGTCTTTGATTATGCTGGCTGCTTCACCAAGACAACGAGAGGTAAAGACAGAGTCCAAGGAGGGGAGGCTGGTGTCCGTGATGCACTGGGCTGTGCCCACAACTCTCTGCAGTTTTTTGCAGTCCTGGGCAGAGCAGTTGCCGTACCAAGCTGAGATGTATCCAGATAGGATGCTTTCTATGGTGCATTGGTAAAAGTTGGTGAGAGTCAAAGGGGACAAACCAAATTTCTTTAGCCTCCTGAGGAAGTAGAGGCGCTGGTGAGCTTTCTTGGCCGTGGCATCTATGTGACTTGACCAGGTCCTTGCTCAGGCAGGAGTTAATTCTAGCCATAACCAACCTCTCAAAGCACTTCATCACAGTAGATGTGAGTACTACCGGCAGTAGTCGTTGAGGCAGTTCACCCTGCTCTTCTTGAGCACTGGAATGATTGCTGCCCTTTTGAAACAGGTGGGAACCTTATACTGCAGCGGTGAGAGGTTGAAGATGTCCTTGAACACTCCAGCCAGTTGGTCAGCACAGGTTTTCAGTACCTGCCCAGTACACCATCAGGGCCTGATGCCTTGCAAAGGTTCACCCTCTTGAAGAATGTTCTGACATTGACCTCTGAGACAGAGGTCACAGGATCGTCGGATGCTGTGGGGATTCGCACAAGTGTAATGTTATTCTCCCTTTTGAAGTGTGTATAAAAGGCATTGAGCTCATCGGGGAGTGAAGCATCACCGCCATTTATGCTGTTAGGTTTCGCCTTATAGGAAGTAATGGCATGCAAACCCTTTTCATGTTTACTCTATTTACATTCTACCCACAGGGTATGGGTGATGTCTACAGAGTAAGTTTTTACGTGGAAACCTGGACAACATGGGAGGTTTCATATAAAGAGATCCAGTGATAGTAGACTGAAAAATTCTCAGATCTTTAGCAATATCCCTGAGAGTTTAACATTGTTTTTCGAACTCAGTTGGGTTCCACAACAGTTCCAAGGCCATGTATTGCTGTGCAAAATTGACTTGACTGTATCCATGTATAACATGGTGGGGCTCAAATTCATCGTTATGGCTCTATAGATGTTTTATCTTGCATGTTTTTTAAGGCTGAGCTTTCAGTTCAGAAATGAGATTAAAACTAAAAGAGTTAGTGTTTACATAGCTTCCTGATGTTGAAGTTCCTCTCATTCAGGAGTCGAAACTTGTGCACTTATTTCTGTCACCATTTTTAAGTGAAGGATGCTGGCTGTTAGCGACTCCCACACAGAAGGGCGAACACTGCTGTTAGTTTTGCTGGACTCTGGGTGATGTTTTGTTTTGCAAACAGAACAAGAATTCCAAACTACTTAATTCCTAGTATGTTATGCAGCCACTCAGCACTGCAGAATGAAATAGACAGCATAGGAAAGACTTCATGGCGAGAGTATGTCAGACAGATCTTAGATTTTTCAACAAGGATGCTTGCCATTCAGAAAAGACTTGACCTGTACGATCGGTATGCAAGACAAGTTTTTCACTGTACCTCAGTACAACTGACAATAATAAACCAATACTTCAGTCCTGATGAAGGGTCTCGGCCCGAAACATCAACTGTTCATTTCCCTCCATAGATGCTGCCTGATCTGCTGAATTCTTCCAGCAGTTTGTGTGTGTTGCTCCAGATTTCCAGCATTTGCAGTCTTTCTCATGCCTCCATTCAGAAAAGACTGTTGTCAGCTCCTGTTCTGAAAAACAAAGGCAATGTTGTAGCACATTTCATGTCATTAGAATCCCTGAAGTACAATGTAGGCAATTAAATTATTTTGAACTGTAGTCATTGTTTAATGTATGAAAGTCAGCATCTGGTTGGCACTTAGTGAAGTTCCAATAAACAGTAATAAACTAATGACCAGGAACTAAACATTGGCCAGGAAAATGGGCAGCACTTCCCATCTTTAAAGTACTGCTATAGAATCTTTTACGTCTATTTGAAACAATAAGTGTAGCCTCATTTTAATGTATCAATCTAAACATAGCTACAATAGTACAATTGCTCAGTACTGCACAGGGAGTTTTAGATGATTTCTATTTTCAAGTCTATGAGTGGGGCTCAGAGGTAAGAATGTCACTGAGCCATGGATGACCTAGTTATAGCATTGTTCCACAGTGGTGCTAGTTCTGGAATTAGACATAAGGAATTGAGCCAGTGTAACCACTACTCATTATTGTCCAGTTTTTTGTGATAGAACATTTTGGTCTATGGATATCAAATAAGGACAGTGGAGCATCAGAGTTGAACCTAATCAAGGAGAATAGCCTAATAGTACTTCTCGTCAAGGCCCAACCATGACCTCCATGACTGCATCCCACAGCTATTGATTCGGTCACTACTGATCAACAAGTTATATCCCAATATAAAAATAACAAGGTCTCAGGAGCAGGCAGTATCCCTGCTGAAGTGGTAAAACTCAGCAGTGAAGATATTCAGTTATGAACCCACAATCTCATCTTCTGCATCTACGAAGAGAAGCTTCTACCAGGGCACCTCAGAGATGCCATAATAATGCCACCTTCAAGAAAGGGGACAAGATCAAATGTGGTAACTGCAGAAGGGTCTCCCTGTTTTTACCACAGTGAAAATCATCATGAGGGTCACCCTCAACCACCTCTTCTCAGTGGCTGAGGAGCTGCTTCCCAAATTGCAATGGGGCTCCTGTCCATTGTAGAGGCATAATAAACATGAACAACTTTAGAGACATGCAAGAAGCAGCACATGGCCTTTTTTGACTTCTGAAAGGCTTTGACTCCTTCAATCAGGAGGAACCGTGCAACACTCTCTTCAGATTTGGTGGCCTACAGAAAATTGTCTCCATCTTTATGAATAGATTCAAGGATGTGGTCAAAATCTCCTTGAAAAACTGCCATATCTCCACTGATATTTAGCCCATGACTCCACAAAGTGGTAAAGGAGCATTTAAAATGGATTGAAAACATCCATCAGGAGTACCCAGAAGGAGTGCACCACCTCACAAACTACCCAGCTGCTCACCACATCAGGTACCTCCAGCGTCATCTGTGAAAGAATCTACAGTTCCCACATTGCCCTCATCAGTCACCTCAGAACCCACAAGTGAAGTGGAATGGAAATAAGTCATCCTTGGTCCTAAGGGATGGTCTAAAAAGATCACATATAATTATCTGGATATATAACTGGACTGTACTCCATAAAGAATCAGTTTCTTCAGAAGAGAAAAGAATACAACACTAACTTAAATATTGTTTTTCTTTCAAGTAAGCAAATACCTTAAACCTCTTTAAAAGAGGAGTGGTGGACTCTAATGTTAGAGAAGTTAGTGGTGCTACCTGAAAGCATGGTAAGAAATGCATGCTTTCAGAAAGCTGTTGGAAAAAAAAGGAAGCATTGCAATGAAAAGTGGGTGTAAGCTTCATAAGCTTCAGAGATGAGGAATAAAGGTATAAGTTTAGAAAGTAGGACAGCATTAGGGTGGTGAGAGATTTGAAGGCAAAAACCAAGATTGTGAGGTTAATTCCCCTGGAGGTAAGGGTAAGAGGTGGACAGTATAAATAGATACATAAAGGCTTTTTTTTTAGAATAGGATAGAATAAAATAGTAAAATAAGTTAGCCAATCGATTTGAGCCGTGCATTATGCTAATTAAATGATACCATCAACCTGTTGATTTGATTGATTATTGGTGTTTAGCTGCTTAATCCAGCACAGTTTGTGGTGCAGCATTGTGATTACTTTGGTCGATAAACAGAACAGCAAAAGCTTTTAAAAAGCTGTCAGTATTTGTGTCAGTATATGTGGTGCAACTGCACCTGCTTGGGGTCCTTAGCAGAATTGGATCATTGACAGTTAAACCAGAAGACACAGTAAACGGAAACCTCCAGTTCCTGTTTAGAAACAGAAATGGGTTTTTTAAAAAAATGCTTGTTTCTTCTAAAAAGACAGACTGTTAGTTGGCAGCTGCTTTAAAATCATTTGGCAATTCATGTCAAGTGTCAGATCACCATTTCTGCCTTTTGGATTGTGTTTACCTTTGAACTAATCTTTACCTTGAGATGTCCAATCATGAGCTATTTAACTAAAGCATTGACTCATACATCAGAACAAAGAATATAGTTGAAGCTTTATCCACCTCAGTTTCAGGAAATGGTCATTGGCATTAATATGTAACTTTCAAGGCCTATGCAAACTTCCTTTCTGAATTATCTTTACTTAATCCTCTTCTATGAGTGACTTTTTGTACTTGGTGATTTCAGCCCACACTGAAAGCTCTCCAGGCTCTCTACTGTCTCCTTTGCCTATCCATTCTTTTTCAATCTCATGAATTCTACCTCAAAATCTAATTCTCCACCCACCACTATACCTCAGCTTCATTGACCAGTTTAACTGTTTCTTCACTGCTGTTTTTGAAGTCCTCATTTCTACGTTCACTCAGCTTTTTCCTCTGGATCATTCTTTCCTTCTGTATGACTAATCATCTCCTTGAGTTTCTTTGCTCCATCTCCTTTATAATTATCTTCAATACTATCCATCTTTTTCTTTATTTCTATGACTGAGAATATCCATGTAGCTGATCCATTTATTGGAGTCTGTTACTTTCTCCACGATCCTTCTGTCAACCTTCTCCAGGACCCCACAAGTAATATTTGGACAGGTAAGAGTGGGAAGGGTAGTCTCTGGAGCTGAACAATAAAGAGGAGAGTAAGAATGACTATTTCAAATCCTGCAAAGAATTTAAGAGAAATATTGAGAGAAATACTAAGAGAATACAGAGAAATATTGGGCTTTTGTCATCATTATTTCTTATGGTTTTTCCTCTTGTTTAATTGCAACCTTTCTTCAATAATCTCTGACTTCCCCCAATGCTTTTCCATTTAATCCTCAATTCATTCCATGTCCTCCCATTATACCAAAGTCTTAGAGACACAACTTCCTCTTTCGGCTCTCAGGGTAGTTGCTGTTGTTTAATATCACCAAACTTTCCCTTTCAAAACCATGATAATTATTTCTGTTCTTCACAAGCCACTCTGTGTATGATCCCCAGCTACAACCCTATCTATATCCTTTTTTTTGAGATCCTGAAATGCATTGTCTCTAGATAATTTCATGTACTGTACATCCTGCAAACAGTTTGACTTCTAGCATTTGCATAGTAAAGGTACAGCTTTGGCTATTCATTGGTATTGGTTTATTATTGTCACTTGTACTGAGGGTACAGTGAAAAGATTGTCTTGCATGCTGTTCATACAGATCAATTCATTACACAGTGCATTGAGGTAGTACAGGGTAAAAACAATACAGAATGCAGAGTAAAGTGTCACAGCTACAGGGAAGTGCATTGCAGGTAGACAATAAGATGCAAGGTCATAACAAGGTAGATTGTAAGGTCAAGAATCCATCTCATCGTATAAGGGAACTGTTCAATAGTCTTATAACAGCGGGATAGAAGCTGTCCTTGAGCCTGGTGGTATGTGCCCTCAGGATCCTGTATCTTCTGCCTGATGGGAGAGGAGAGAAGAGAGAATGACCCGGGTGGGTGGGGTCTCTGATTATGCTGGCTGCTTCACCAAGGCAGCAAGAAGTATAGACAGTATGGTTTCCATGATGTGCTGGGCTGTGTCCACAACACTCTGCAGTTTCTTGCAGTCCCGGGCAGAGCAGTTGCCATACCAAGCCATGATCCATCCAGATAGGATGCTTTTTTTTATGGTGCATCGATAAAAGTTGGTGAGTGTCAAAGGGGATGTGCCAAATTTCTTTAGACTCTTGAGGAAGTAGAGGTGCTGGTGAGCTTTCTTGGCTGTGGCATCCACTTGGTTGGACCAGGACGGGCTATTGGTGATGTTCACTCCTTGGAACTTGAAGCTCTCAACGCCCTCGACCTCAGCACTGTTGATGTACACCGCCCCTTTTCCTGAAGTCAACGACCAACTCTTTTGTTTTGCTGACATTGAGGGAAAAGTTGTTGTCATGACACTATGTCACTAAGCTCTCTATCTCCTTCCTGTACTCCGACTCATCATTATTTGAGATATGGAATTTCATCCTTTGTGATGGTAACCCCATGAAGCATTATCACACTTTACTCACCTTGATCTTTCTGCAGCATTTGATAGGGTTCATATTGCCCTCTTCCATGATCTCTTCCATTAACCAGTTCTCTGGAACTGCCCTTGGGTAGTTCACTTCCCACCTATCTGAAAATAATCAGCGCATCTTCAGGCTCTTGCACCATCTCCTCCAAAGTTCCCCAAAGATTTATCTTCGGCTTCTCTTATCACCCACATAATATCCTTGTTAATGGAGTTCATAGGCAAGGAATCATTTTCTATATAAATGCCAATGACACGTTATCTGTTCTGTTAGCCCTTTAACCATCTCTATTATTTCTAACACTCCTTGTTTTGCATCATGTTTGGAAGAGTGATGACTATTTATCAGTAAACATTCAGAAGACTGAAACCATCACTATTGGCAGTCACCCTTACATATTCCATTCTAAGTCCTTCCTGGTAGCTGGCAACATTTTCTGCTCCTCCTCATTCGATTGTTTCTTTTGAATCACTATTCCGTGATTTTTTTCACTCCTGTCTCAATTATTCCAACCCACCTGAGAACTAATACTAAGAAGGACAGTACTTGAGGCACATAAGAACATCAGCACACTGTGTGTTCCTCTCCAAGTCACACGCCATCCTGACCTGAAAACATGTTGCCATTCTTCAGCGTGGCTGGTTCTAAATCCTAGCCACTTCTTTAGGGAAGTCCCCTTGCAACATAGCAAATTTCACATTTGTTAGAAGGTCTGATTTGGTATGTGGCCCCAGTCATTAGTGGACCATGTGAGAGTGCATGAAATTAAGAAAAGATTTGTCCAGGTATGTGTTGTATGCTGCTGTGCATATCTGGCCATCTCTTTGCATCAATGTGTCAAGTGCACAGAAGATCCAGAAGGGTCTTGTATGCAGTTCTGGTCTCCTAGTTATGGGAAGGATGCCATTAAGCTGGAGAGGGTGCAGAAAAGATTCTTGAGAATGTTACTGGGACTGGAGGGTTTGAGCTATAAGGAGAGGCTGAATAGACTGGGATTTTTTTCTCTGGAGCATAAGAGGCTGAGAGGTGACCTTATAGAGGTATATAAAATCATGAGGGGCATAGATAAAGTGGATGGTCATAGTCTTTTTCCCAGGGTAGGGGAGTCTAAAACTAGAGGACATAGATTTAAGGTGATAGGGGAAAGATTTAAAAGGGACATGAGGGGCAACTTTTTCACCCAGAGGGTGGTGGGTGTATGGAACAAGCTGCCAGAGGAAGTTGTAGAAGTGGGTACAATTGCAGTGTTTAAAAGACATTTGGACAGGTACATGGGTAAAAAAGGTTTACTCATGTACCAAACACAGACAAATGGGACTAACTCAGATAGACATCATAGTCAACATGGATGAGTTGGGCCGAAGGGCTTGTTTCCATGCTGTATAATTCTATTACTTTATAAAACTTGTGGACCATGCAGTAAATGCTGCATCATGCTTCAAGATGATTCCTGACAAAATGTGTTGACAGAAATGTGTTGCGTGGTAGAATTTGTAGGCCATTTTCTTGTATTAGCCAAATCCATTTTGGGAAATACATTTTATTGACAGGATACTAATGAAATAACATATGGTATTGTGTTGCAAAGAGAAGGGCGGTTGGATAATCTAATCCCCTGAGGAAGACTGGAGAGTGCTTCCTGCAGTACTGATAACTGTCTTTCTTGCATTGCAGATAACTCTTTGTTTTGCTGGGAAATGTCTTAGTCATTGCTAGAATGATAAAGTCCTTTGTTTTTCTCTCTCGAACCAGAAAGTCATTTAAAGAGGCAGTACTACCAACATGTCCACACAGATAATCTGCATTCAAAACCTGAAGCACTGATCCATGTTTTGAATGGAACATATTATCTCTGTCGTTCAAAATGGTAAGGGACACAGTGTAATTTGATTTGTTTCAAAAATGGTCAATAAAATAAATTATAGTTTTTCTCTTTTATCCCTTGCTGGTTGTTACTTAGACATTAGCAGACTTGCATTATCTCATGCAAATTACTACTTCTAAAAATTGAACTTGAACGGATTATTTGTCTGCCTTGAGCATCATAGAAGATCAAGTGCAATCTTGTCCATGTGTAATATCTGCACACAGGACTTTCTTACAGTGTTCACTGAATGCCATTGAGAAGCAGGATCTTACCAGTTACATTCTTATAGCTAGCTCGATTAAGGTTAGTCAACCATTTATTTATTTCTTGGGATCCGAGCGTTGGTGGCAAAGCCAGCACTAACTGCCTGTCTGTAATTGCCCTGAATTGAGTTCGCTGATGACAGTCCTCCACCTGTACTGCTGGGTAAATAATTCTAGGATTTTGATTCAACATCCCTCCTTTGGGTGTGCTGTCCTTGTCCTTCTTGATTATACGGGTTGTGTGATGGGGTTGCTGTCAGAGTTGCTGGGTGAATAACTGCAGTAAGTTCTATAGATCATAAACACTATATCCAAGGTGTACAAGTACTGACAGGAGTGAGTGTTCAGGTAGTGGATGAGATGCCATTCAGCAGGCTGCTTTACTGTTTTGTCCTGGTTGCTGTTGAGCTCCTTGAGCATAATTGGAGCTCCATTCATCTGAGCAAGTGTATTCTATTAGACTGCTGCCTTGTACCTTGTTGTTGGTTTTGATTATCAGGAGGTGAGTCACTTGCTGCAGGATACTCAGCCTCTAATCTGTTCTTCAGCAGCAAGAGTTTGCGTTTCTGGTCAGTGGTGACCACCATCCTCTCCCACCACCTGTCTCCTCAGGATATTGATGGTGGAGGAACAGCAATATTATTAAATGTTAGGCTCTTGCCTGATCACTTTGTAGTGTGATTGTGTTTACCATTAATCAGCCCATGCCTGAATGTTGTTGACGTCTTGCTCAATGCAAGCATGGACTGCTTCATTATCTGAGGAGTTGCAAATGGAATGGAATGTTGTGGATTTACTGGAGTGTTCCACTGTTGTTTATGTTACTGAATGCTGCATAGAATAGTCTCTATTTGCAAAAAAATGATTTCTGGAATAGTTAAGTGGGATATGAATTAGTAAGTGAATCATTCTGTAATTTTTTTAATTAATATATCGTCATATCATATGGAACATTTAAAAAGCTGCCTCACATATAAATTGTAAAGAAGCAAAAATGCAAATATGGAGCTGTACATTGATTTGTGTTTTGGTAAGGTTTGCCCAGTGTGGAATGCAGCATGTAGAACATGAAGTTCACAGACTGAATGATTGCTTCATAGTATTAGTTGATCTAAGCTGAGGCAGTAGTTGGATGTTGCAATTAACTTCAGTATCCCAGAGCTATGGGATGCCCATGACTGTTATCCAATAACTCCTGCTGGAAACCTCACTTATGGAGTCAACTGAGGTGCCCTTCATCATAGAATACCTTGCTGGCACTGTCTGAATTATATATACAGAAAGGCAATTTGACACCAGCAATTCTGATAAAAATTGTAAGAAAATGGATATAAATTTACCTTGATCTATTTTAAGTTAAATGTAGTCAAAGATCATCTTAGAAGATTATGGTTGCCATGCAAAATAGACTGCTCAATAAATAAGTCATATACTATAACTTAGAAAAATGCAGACACACACAAACAAACTCTCACAGCCAAACACACACAAAGTTAACATTCATTAAACACGGTGTTGTTGCCACCTTTAACACTTACTGTTTATAAACAGGCATTTCAAGGTAAAAATTCATGGAAAAGCTGGTATCCCTGCCTTCTAAGCTTGTTCAAAGTTGGCTGTAATTTCATTAATTTGAAGCACTCATAAATAGTCATATTTGAATTCCCATTCAGTTAGTGGCCTGAGGAAACCCACAGCACATGCAGCAAGCTGATAATATGTTGCTGTTTTGCACATTAACAGAATTAAGGGAAGTGGAGAAAAGGATGGGGCAGAAGTGAGTATTAGTGCAGAGATATCATCACATTCATTTTAGATCTATTTGACCAGAACTAAGTGGGATGATGCAATTCAAGCATGGTTAACAGTTAGACATAGGGAGAATGTTGTATTTTAGTGGAGTAGATTGGAAACATTACTCCAGTGTAACCTAGTAACATAAATTCAGTATTAGATTAGTAGTAGTACTAGTCAGTATTAGAAAATATCTGCATTCCCTTGAGATACCACATTATACTTGTGTCTCTCAGTTTAGTATAGTACTTGCATTTAATAATGTCTTGAAATGATTAAACAGAAGCAACTAGAACCATGCATGTTCACTGAGCTCATGAAGTTCTGCTGCATTAACAAAAAATGAAAGAAGTTGAATTTATTCTGGTCATACCAGTGATAGCACACACTGATACCTAACATTGAATGCTTAAGAAATAGTAGGAACTTACCTTTGGTCATTGGCACTAAATTGATGCTAGAATATCAATCACCTATTGTATTTCCCTCCCAACACTCAATTCCATAAAGTCTATGGATAATGAGCACTGATAATTTAGCACTCATTTAGTATGTCCCAAATTCATACTCAACCTAATTCAGAACAGCAGTCCCTTGAATGCACTGAGTTTTATTGTGATGGGTGTCTGCATTCCACCTCTAACTGCCCCATTTGGTGTGTAAGATAGTGACTATTGGTTGTGCATTTATACATGGAGGATCTCAACAAAAGCAAATTCTGCCATTATGTGGTTTATGTCACCGGATTATAACCAGAACGAATTATTAGCATTTATGATAGCTCTTCATCGCATATCCCATGAATATTCCAAAGTCATTCCCTTACAATGAACTGGTTATTCTGAAGGTCTTGTGGACAGTAAATTGGATAAATGACCAGTTATCTTCCTTTTGGTATTGGTTGAGGGAAGAATGCAAGCTACAACAATTCCCTAACTCCCTACCTAAGTGCTATAAGATCTTCAGTTTTATTGCCCAAGATTAATGCTATGCTTCTTTTTTAATATTGCATATGGCTGAGTCCAAACGATGAGTAAGAGTGATCTACAAATTAAAATATACTTACTTCTGCTTGCAGTATGTTGTTGGTTTGTTGGGAACCAACAGAGAAGGAGAGTATTTTTTGCCGAGTTCCCTGTGGTAACTCAAGTTCTGAATATTCTTAGGGGTCAGAGTAATTTCCTTCCCTTCAGATGACATGGACAGCAGATGAACTACATTGTGCTGCTGGGAATAAATTATCAAGGTTAACCTGACACGAAATTCAAATTCTAAAGTTAGCATTGTAGAGAGATACAGCATGGAAAAAGGCTGTTTGGCCCACTGAGTCCATGCCTACCATCGACCACCCATTTTTTACACCAATCCTACCCTAACCCATTTTATTGTACAAAATTAAAGTAGCCAATTAACTTATCAACCCACACATCTTTGAGATGTGGGAGGAAACCGGAGCACCTGGAGGAAACTCATATGGAGACGAGGAGAATGTGCAAACTCCACACAGCACCGGAGGTCAGGATTGAACCTGGGTCATTAGAGATGTGAGGCAGTAATTCTACTAGCTGTGCCACTGTGCTGCTATAACCTTCAATAGTCAGAAAGCAGCCACTGAATTATACCTTTCTGGAAGATTTCCTTCTAATTTTTCACTTTCCTGAAGGCATTAATAAGCCACAAGATTGGGAAATTTTACATAGTGTATGGAATGCATGAGCTCTATTGTCATATAATAATTTTCTCATGTTATTTAAGTGGGATTGTGTTACGAAACTAATTAATGGAGGTGGTGCTCCAATGTACCACAAGGAGATTTGTAGGAGCTTGTGATTATCTACATTTCATTTTGTATACTATATAAATTGGATCTCATGCTTCATATTTTTCTGCGATATCTGAGGGTTTTTAACAATGGGTGTTATATTTTTTCATAAAGACATGCAGAATTATAAGAAGGAGGCATTTGTGTACAATGTACTCACAAAGCAGTATTTGAGCAAGCATTTATTCTAAATAGGAGCACAGTGCCAACTAAAAATGGCAAAGGGAACAAAATAAAAAAAATTTGATTATCCCAAAACCATTATAATTCTTGGTGATCTTCTGTGCTCCCGATTTGCATTTTTATATGCTCTGTGTCAAAAGAGAATCTGAAATGAGCAGATTTCACAACCACTGTTCCATTTCCTAAATAAATTCTTGTACTGTCATGTTGGAGCAACAGCTTGACCCTGTTAGTTAGCTGAGCTGCCTGCCAGGGGTGTGGCAACACAAGGATGATTAATGACAATTGGCTGAAAGAAGTTCTTTAGTAACCCAATGGGGCTGCACTTCTGCTATTACCATGGCAACTGAAGGAGGGGAAATGAGGAATGAGATTACATTTAGATTAAACCTCAGTCTGCTGCCATGGCAACATTCAGAAAAGAAAAAGGACTCCAACAGGCCTCTGGGCCTCACTGCACTGATCAATCTGAAGAAGGGTGTCAAATTTCAACATGCAAGAGATGCTAGGCTAGCTTTTAGAAATGTTTTTATCAAATACAGCTGGTGTATTTCATGACTGCTGCCCCTGTTGCATGTGACTGCAAAAATAGATTTAGAAAATGGATGTGGTGCTTTTCTGAAGGCTCTATTGTTCAGGGCAGTTTGTGGCTGAGCAGTACAACCCGGAAAGCCACAAGTTAAATATCTTCACTAGGTTACTCTAGTCGGGGGTGTGCTGAGAGTTATGGACATACTGTTCTCCCACCAAGTAAGGAACTTGCAGATATGAGGGAGGTGGAGTTCCATTGGTGTAGCAGACTCAGACTTCTGCATTTTTTTTTTAAAAAGCAGAAAATGCTGGAAACACCCAGTAGGTCATAGACAGGCAGAATTAAAGTTTCAGTTGGTGATCTCAACAGAACCTGATCTTTGTGTGTTTTACAGTCTCTTGTAAGCACCTTCTGAGAGATTTAAAAAAACAGCAGAAGTTGGCCATACAGTCCCTTGAGCCTGTCCTGCCATACAGTAAGATCATGGCTGATCCTCTGCCTCAATTCCACTTTTCTGGCTGATCTCCGTATCTTCTAATTGCTTTGGTGTCCAGAAATGTATTGAATTTGCTCAATCTTTGAGCATGCACAGATTTCTGGATTGAGAATTCCAAATTCCACTTAGCTGGGTGAAGAAATTTCTCCTCAGCCCTAAATGGTTCACCACTTATTCTTAAACCGTCCCTAGTTCCAAATGCTCCAACGAGAGTAAATAACTTTTCAGAATCTACCCTGTCAACCCCCTTCAGAATTTTTTGTATCTCAATGAGGTTACTCTCATTCTTCTAAACTTCAGTGATCCTCCCTTTGGGCACCTTTCCTAAAAGTTTTATTATTGTGGTTATCATAATGGCACTAATGAGCCAAACATATAGAAACAACAAAGTTCTGATTCTTCATGAAGTGGTCCAACATGTGCAATTTATGCGATGATCTGTCTTTTTCATTATGTGGAGGGTTTTTCAGTAACCCTCCACAGACTAGATGGTGCTATTTAAAATACAAAGACATACTTAGTGACAACAGCTTCTGTAGAGGTTGCCACATCCCTTTCCTCCCCTTAATTAGTTAAATGCATTCATCAATCAAAAAAAGTTAGAAACAAAACCATTAGACCAACAAATGTAGATCTAGCAGTAGACTATCCTGGAGACACAAGAGACTGCAGATGCTGGAATCTGGAGCAACACACAAAGTGCAGGAGGAACTCAGCAGGTCAGGCAGCATCTATGGAGGGAAATGGACAGTCGGCATTTTGGGTTGAGACCTTTCACCTGAAACATAGACTGTCTATTTCCTTCCATAGCTGCTATCTGACCTGCTGAGTTCCTCCAGTGCTTCGTGTGTTGCAGTAGACTATCCTGGCCCATTACTCATTGTCACCAACAAGGATTATTTTGCCCTTCATAATGTTCGCAAACTTAGTTTACATGGCAACTGTTTCAGTGTTGACAACGATGCAGCTCAGGTTGTGGTGGAATGTCACTAATAACTGAGAACGTTGTATGTCATGGTGTTTCCTCCTTTGTTTGGTTCAAAAAAAAGGTGAGGAAACCGCTGGTTCCAGTCTGGTTGACCTGATGACTGCAATCTATAATCTAATTAATACTTCAACACAGCACTATCATCTGGACAAATTACAGATGTGACTGATCCAGTGCAACTAATGATGCATCCTAATTACCAGATTCATTGTGTGATACAAATACAGGGTCATTGCTTTGAAGTGGTGATCATGAGTTTTGGCATTATGTTGTTACTCCTGCTATGCTTGTTTAAACACAGAGTAACGGTAAGCACTGCTGCCCTCCATGTCTTTTCCAGCCATTTGACAAAACTGCTAGAAAATAAAAATAAGCAAAACATGCAAATGCTCTAATTCTGAAATAAAAACAGAGAATACTGGAAACGTTCAGCAGGTCAGGAACATCTGTTGAAAGAGAAACACAGTTAATGTCTCAGATCTTTGACTATACTTCCTCCCACTCGGCCTCCTTTAAGGACTCCATTGCATTCTCCCCATTTCCCACCCTCCATTGCATTTGCTCTGATGATGAAACTTTCCACACAGGTACCTCTGAAATGTCTTTCTTCATCCTGAACTGTGGCTTTCCTTCTATCATAGTGGATAAAGCCCTCGGACATGTCTATATTTCACACATCTGCTCTCAACTCCTCTCCTGGACAGAACAAGAACAGAGTTCCCCATCCACAACCACCCCCCCCATCCCCTCACCACCACCAGTTTCCACATTTAACAGAGTACCTTGTCATAATTTCTGCCACTCGAACAAAATCCCATCACCAAATACCTACGTCCCTGGCCTCCCATTTCAGCATTTCTTAGGGAATGCTCCCTTCATGACCCCTGGTCTGCTCTTCCATCCCTACCAACCACTTTCCCGTCTTAAGGCACTTTTCTGTGCAACTGCAGGAGATGATACACTTCGTCCCTTCCCAACACCCAGGGCCCAACCAATCTTTATAGGTGAAGCAGCGATTCATTTACACTTCCTATAATCAAGTGTACTTCATTTGGTGTTCACAATGTAGTCTCCTTTACCTTGGGGAAACCAAATGCAAATTGGGTGATCACTTTGTAGAGCACCTGTGTCCAGGCTACAGACATGACGATGTGCTTTCCGTTGCCTGTCACTTTAATTCTCCATTCCACTCCCACTCTGACTTATTTGTCTGTATCCTCCTACACCTTAACAACAAAGCCCAACAAAAACTTGGGGAACAACACCTCATCTTCCATCTGGTCACATTGCAGCCTTCCAGACTCAATATTGAATTCTACAGCTTTAGATAACTCACTCTTTCTGTCTGTATTGGAACTGGTCATTTCTGCCTGTCATTCGTCTGCGATTTTGGCTCAGTTTTCTTGCTCTGCTCATGCTGTTCTGCAGGGCATGTCATGTGGGTTATGAGCAACACTTAACACTACAGTCTGTCTGAGGTATCCCATTGGAATAACTAAAAATGCTGTGAGGAGCCTTGTGGTTCATGAAAATTGTAGAGTTTCAGCCATAGCGATACATGGAACTTCCTCATTCTCAGCAGTTGCAAAGACTCATTTGTCTAGTTGTGAGTAATGTTGCCTTGCTTAGGAAGAAGACTTTGATGAAAAAAGACAATCAGTTGCTCTTTTCCACTCTCTATGTGGTGCAACAAATTATACCAGGGTTATTAGGCGATAGATGCATCATAGGACAGCAGCAACAGCAATTGGATCATAATGAACAAGAAAGTGTGAACTCAGCAGCAATTGCTTCAACTCTGGGAACAAAGCTTCTTGTTTCTTTGTCAACTTCCACTTTGTATTATGATTCAGCGACTCATGTTAAGGTCCAATGCAGTGCTTAAAGATGGTAAGAAGCATCCATGGTAGGTGAGGAGTCCTAAGGAGGTCTTCAAGTCTGTCAAGTTGGTTGGACTAGGTCTGTGTCACACTGCTTGGACCTTACCCTTAACTGGATGGAGCATTTTACCATTTGTTTTATAGCTAAGATAGACTGCTGCTGAGGTAACAAAGATTCTCTTGTCCTCCCTCTACCATGTTCTTGCATCTTAAAATCTTTGAAGTGCATCTTCTAAATTCTTCTGGTGTGCCTTTCCAGTTACCAAGATGTCACCTAGGTAGCCTTTGATGCCTGGAAGATATTACATTAAATTGTCCATTAGTGTCTGCAGCTGATATTATCCCAGCTGGAAATTTGTAACATTAGAGCAGTCCAAGGTGGGTTTTTATCATTGAATGGTCCTCTGAACCTTTGTCCAACTTGAACTGTATGCAAAAATGGGACATGTCAAGTGTTGTGAATATCTACCCTCCTCCTGGCTCAGCACACAAATTATCAATCTGAGGTAGGGGGTATCTGTCTACCTTTGCTTTTCTGTTTATTATTCAGATCCTAATGGTACCATCTGCCTTCACTGCAAGAACAATTAGAGCCCCCAGTCAGAAAACTCAACTGACTGAGTGAAACCTGCTTCCTGTAATCTCTTCAGATCTTCCCTGACATTTTCCTTTGTGCTGTAAGATGTAGGTCGTGCTCTGAAGAACTGAGGTAAAGTATGTTTCAGGTGAATCTTGCCTCCCATATCGTGAATGATTCCAATTTCATCAAGTCAAGTATTGGTGTTACAGACAGCCCTTAGGCTCTTGATTTCACCTTAATCTACCCATGTCTTTGAAAGTCATTTCTTTGCAAATTGTATCCTTGCCCTGGAACAATGAAAGGAGGGTGTTTTGCTTCAATCCTACTGCTTCTCACTCTAACCTCATATATCTCAGTCCTTTTAATTCTTTTCCCAATGTGGGTATGAAAAATGTCAGCTTAATCCCTGAATTTCGCTGTGCAACCTGGCCAATGTTGTTTGAATTCCTGATTCTGCATCATGCTCTCTTTCCTTCAATTTACTTATGTATCTAAAAATTCAATGGACTTCTGACAACATAAAAAGTGCACATGATCCATCTAGGCCACCACCTTGTCTACCTAGTATATGCATTTAATACCTAGTACTCTTTTTACCAATAGGTCTCAGACTGCTTAAATTTGCCATGGTCTTGATTTGCTTTCAACCATGCAGTTGACAGATATACCTTGATTCCACAATTATCTTTGTGTCTGCGGTCATTAGCCAAACATCTCTCCTTTAGGTATTAATCTGTTTAAAGAAAATGCGATGGAGAATGGCGACAACTTGTTAACACTCTGGGCTGTCGCTGGGAAATGTTGCAAATCCTGTGCTTGCCTGACTGTTATCTCCATCATCAAGGTAATATCAAATGCCTGCTTGAAATTCATCTTCTTATCACTGAGCAGCCTCCTTTGAGTATATATACAACTTATCCGGAAACCAGCCTCCCCTCCATGGACTCTTTCTGTACTTCTCGCTGCCTCAGTAAAGCAGCCAGCATAATCAAAGACCCCACCCACCTGGGACATTCTCTCATCTCCGCTCTCCCATCAGGCAGAAGATACAAAAGCCTGAATGCACATACCACCAGGCTCAATGACAGCTTCTATCCCACTGTTATAAGACTATTGAACGGTTCCCTAGTATGTTAAGATGGACTCTTGACCTCACAATCTACCTTGTTATGAAATTGCACCTTATTGTCTACCTGCACTGCACTTTCTCTGTGGCTATGACACTTTATTCTGCATTCTGTTATTGTTTTACCTTGTACTACCTCAGTCTTCTCCGTGGATTGTCACCTTGTTGTGGTGGAGAAGCTTGTGTGGTCCTGATATCCTGAGAGCGATGCCATCTGGAGCTATGCTCCTGGTAGGGTCACCCATGGAGGTAAGGTCGATGGTGAGGTCCCTGACAAAGAACAATCTAACCAAGACCTCAACGGTGGAACCGGCAGATGAACTTACTTCAAACTCAACAGCTGTGAAGGCGGATGAAGGCTGCAACAAATCCATCAGCTCCAATCATCTTGGTTTCCATGCCATTAGAATCAGTTGGTTGATTTGTGAAGTATTGTGTGCTCTTTGTAGTGCAACATCAAGTACATGTTAAACAAATACACGCACAGGCATCTTCACTCTGTGGGCTACTTCTCAAGTCTTTCAGCGATCGGGGGAGGGCAATGGGAGCAGGCAATGTGATGGCTGGAAGCTCCTAGTCAAGAACCAGCACAAAAGTGGTGAATACTTGAATGCAGAAGAACTTTCAGAGCCAAGATTGGATTCATAAGCCACTTGGAATGAAGACCATCATCCTCGACCTCGAGAGATAGCCACGACAACTACTTCAATGCACTGTGTAATGAATCGATCTGTATGAATGGTATGCAAGACAAGTTTTTCCACTCTATCTTGGTCCAAGTGACAATAATAAACCAATTCCAATTCCATACTATGGAATCCTGCAATACTTCCTCCAAACTTGTCCCATTCTTGCAATGTTCAGCAATACATCTCAAACCTGTGACAAACTCAGCAAGAGTTTCCCTTAGATCCTGAACTCTGCTGGTAAACATGTACTATCAAACTGTGGGACTGGAATTGGGACGCACTTGGAACCACTTTAACCAACTCTATAAAGTCTTGTCTCCTGGTTTGACTAAGGCTAACAATATTTTCTTCAGCATGTTGGTATTACCAGTTTACAAATGAGAGCAAAACGACTTCCATTTTGCAATGTTCTTTGCATTGAAAAAGTGTTGACAAGTCTTTCTACACATTCAGCCCCTTTTGCAATTGCACTGATGAAGGAATCTAAAATGCCAGTTCTGCTATTCTTGACTTATTTACATATGAAACTGAAACTTACTTTAGTCATTAGGTGTTGTTTCAGGTTGAATATTTACTTGTATGCTGTAATACCTTGACTTGGGTTCAGTTTTATCAGCAACCATGACTAGGTCATAAATTCTTCTAAAATCTCACAGAAGGTTAAGAAGATATACACCTGAAGAAACATCCTGCTTAATTTTTGTCACCAGTTATTAAACAGCACCATTCAGTTGACCCAAATATGCTCAAAAAATACCAAAGTCCTGATTCACCATGACTGGTCCAACAAGTGCAGACTATTTGAGTACCCATGATTGAGTAGACCTTTACACGCAAGACAGTGCACTTCAAAATACAAAAGATATTCAGTCTCACAAATTACAAAAGGGTCCAAGTGCCCTGAGGTTTTCAAGTGGTGCATATTTCTCTTCTACAGAGCACAATAGTTTTGGTTCTATTGCTTCCTTGTGGACTAATTTAATGTGAAACATTTGCATTTCAGTTAGCATCTTTTACAACACAAAGACCAGGAAGGGAAGTTAGGTTGTCAGCAGTTTGGGATTAGGTTTGCTGGAGGAGGAGATGGGTCTTGTGAACAAAGTGAACACAGAGTGCTATGAGGGGAAATAACAGAAACTAGGGAAAAAATTTAAAGGGTAGAGAATGAAAAAAATTCATAAAATTATTGATTTTCTAGTCATTTAACTGCAGCAGACAAATAGATAGACTGTGAGCTGGAAGGCAATTTACATCATTGAAGTCTGTTTACATGAATAGGCAGATTATTCCTTCCATGTATAATCATTCCAAAGAAATTGGAAGTCACATTTTAGGTTTATTAAATTGCTGTAACTTATCAAACACATTGCTAAAACAATTGTGTTTCCAGCCTATGGGACCCCTGTTAGAGAGACATGGCTTCTTTTCATTTATTTTTACAGTTTACTTTGGCTTAATTTCTCCTCCACCTTTTCCCCTGGTGAAGCAGAATTTTTTTGTGCAGCCATTAACTGAGTGACCACTCTTTCTCCATCTGCCAGCCTGGAGGTGCAGGGTTCAAGAGTACTATCCATGCACCATCTCAGGGTGGCAATGTTGGCCATTGTAGCAGCACAAAAATAAACAAAAGGGAATTGTAATCCTTTAAAGGAAAAGCTAGTTGGGCAAGTTATGAAACTGCTGATTCATTACCACCTGTGGTACGCTAATGCCTTTTCACCTGGACTTACTCTGGAATTCTTCTTTACTCTGGAATTTTCCTGGTTAGTGTCATTCAGTACCTCAAAAAGGTTGTTGATTTAAGAACAGATAGCTGGAGGAGCTGCAGTTCTGCACTCTTTATGCAAATTCAGTCCAATAGTATGTGTGTCAATACTCATTATGTAGTCATATAGGTAATTAATGGTCACTAGGATGTGATTCAAGAAAGCAACTGGTACTCGTGGTTCTTTGCGTTAATTATGGTAACAGATAAAAATATTTGAAACTGCAGCTACTTTTCACCTGATGACTTTCCTCCACTGTTACCTTTATTTTCCTTTATATCCTGAAGCCATTAAATGCACAAAAGGAGTTCTTCTCAATGACAACAAAATGGCAATAAGTTTAAACTTGTGACGCATGAGGCACATATGAAGCTGGTCTCTCCCACGCTTCAGAATTCCGAAGCATGCAGCTTCCTGTAATTTGGATGCTTAATTGAATTGTAGAGGTGGACCTGTGGACAAAACAAGTGTCTTAATCATGTTTGTCTTTAATTAGCCAAGAAGACTGGTGTAAAAGGGAGATTTTAAAATCACAGTGCACTATTTCAATTCGGCAGAACAGAATCCACTTCCAGTAAGTAAACAAGTCAAGGAAAGAGGAGGACAGCATTTTGAAAATATAACAATTACTACATTTTATTTAAGAACTTGGGGGGAAAAGAGGGAACTGTCAACATTCACTAAAATAAACAATTTCAATAAATTGAAAAGAGGAACTAGCCATATAATTTGTAAAAAGGATCCTTGGATGGTAAGGTTTATGTGATACATGCTTTTGACATTCCAGTGTGCATCAAAACCAATTAAGTACTTTTGAAATGAGAGAAAACTTAGGCAATTTGTTGACAGCAGGGTACCATAAACAACATGAGATAAATGACCAAAAAAATCTATTTTGTGTAGTGGTGGTGTGTTCCCATTCTGCACTTCTTCAAATATCACCCTGAGATTTTTACTCCACAGTGAAGACTTGTCTTGCTAGGATTTGTAGGGCACAAATTTAGGAAGCAATGGGGAAGGTTTGATATTTCTTTAAAATTGTTTAATTATTTCTATATTGTGTGTAATGTGTTTTTAGTTAATATTTTAAATTATTTTTATGTTGGTTAATTATTATTTCATTTTAAAACTTAAAATTAATGATAGCTTTGGCAGAAGGTGAAGTTCCACCTCAGGTTTTGCCTTCATCATTGTCCATCAGAGATGTTTCAGGAATATGGTTTCCACGCTACACTGCTTGTGGCACATCCATTCTCCAGACCCACACCGTTGTCTTCATTGAGATAGTGCCTCTATATCAAGCCAGATAAGTTGAGACATACAGGTACTGTTAGCAATCATTCTGGGTGGGGGTTCTGGGCCAGCAGAATGTAGCCTAAAATCTCATCCAAAACCAGTACCATGACAGTTCAGAATTTCCCCAGTATTGGATGGGCATGTCAGACTAAAATCTTATGCACAAGTCTCTCAGTGGGACTGAAACCACACCCTCTGACCCAGAGGTGAAAATGCTATCCATTGAGCCACATAGATAAAATATATTTCTGCTTATTGGCGAATCACTGCTTGAACTATAAATTCAAAAGCAAAAGATCATGAGAGGTTAGGATACACAAGAGATTGTCAGGACTTTAAATGACCTACCAGCAAAAGTGGTGATAGCAGAATCCATAAAAGCTTTTAAAATCAAAGTGAGAAATTTGTTTGTCTGGTCCTGGCCCATCTCCTTTCATGAACTCGACGTCCATGTGTTTCCCATCTTTTGCATACTTGACCCATTTCCCAGTAACCCAATATCCACTTTACTTTCTCTTCCTAGAACTCCTATCAAATGACCTTCAACTAATTTCCCCCTTCACCCCTCCCAAGATACTGTCTAATTTTAAAAGTTGCTGTCAACCCCACTCTCAGAAAAATATAAGATCTCATTGCCCTTGTAAATTTTTGACCTATCTTGAGGCTCTTATTCCTTTTCCAAGATTATGAATGTTTTTCAAATCAAGGATCACCTTGTATGCAACTTCTGATTTGAATTTGTGGGCAAAATGGTTGTTAGGTTTCTGCCCCTGCCACAGTAGCGGAACAACCCTTATTAAGGTTACATATGCCATCCTCTCTGATTGTGACAACAATTTCTACTCAGTCTTACTGTCCACCATTCCTCCCACCCCTTGAGGCAATAGAGTACATATTTTTATAGTTTGATTCAATGAGATTGCTTTTGCTCTGATCTATGTTTACCCATCCAGCTGTGTCTGTGTATCTCCAACTCTTCTTCCTACCCTAACACTACCACTGGAGGCCCCCAAAGCTATATCATTGCCCATTACTTTTTCATCTACATCCTCTCCTTTTAGATATCACAAGGTCACTTTCCACATATATGCCAAGAACAACCACCTCTACCCCAGCACCACCTCTGTCACCCCTTCTACAATTTAGGCAGAGCCAGACTTGTCTGACATCTGCTTTTGAGTGATCTGCAAGTTCTTTCTGCTAAATATTGGCACTGCTGTAAGCCATTTTCTGCAGCTCTTTTGCAAATTCAATAATGCTGTCACCAATTTGGTCTGTTTTCCTTTCAAAAACAACAGATTGTACCAGAGTGTCTGTCATCAGTTTAACCTTGAACGGAGCTTCTGATTCTTTATGCTTTCCACTACAAAGATTATGCTCTTCATCCTAATTAGGCACTGAAATCACAACTGCATCCAATATTTTGGATGTGGCCTTATCAAGCCTTGTACAATTCCAACAAGACTTCCTCACTCCTCTAGAAAGAAGACCAATATATCATTCAACTTCCTCGATGCTTTCTATACCTGCAAGTTCACTTTTTCATTTTATATGAACAAGCAAACTAAAATCCCTCTATAAACATATATTTCACTGTTTCTTAGCCAAAAAATATTGATTTTATCAAAGTGAGTAAGACCCTAAGACATAGGAGCAGAATTAGGCTGTTCGGCCCATCGAGTCTGCTCCACCATTTGATCACGGCTGATTTATTTTTCTCTCTCAACCCCATTCTCCTGCCTTCTCCCTGTAACCTTTGACATCCTTACAAATTATCAACCTATCAACCTCCACTTTAAATATACCCAATGGCTTGGCCTCCACAGCCATCTGTGGCAATGAATTCCACAGATTCACCACCTGCTTGCTAAAGAAATTCCTCCTCATCTCTGTTCTAAAGGGACGTCCTTATATTCTGAGGCTGTGCCCTCTGGTCCTAGACTCTCCCACGACTGGAAACATCCTCTCCACATCCACTCTATCCAAGCCTTTTATCATTCGGTAGGTTTCATTGAGATCCCCCCTCATCTTCCAAACTCCAGCGAGTACAGGCCCAGAGCCATCAAATGCTCCTCATATGTTAACCCTTTCATTCCTGGTACCATTCCTGTAAACCTCCTCTGGACCCTCTCCAATGCCAGCACATCCTTCCTTAGATATGGGGCCCAAAACTGCTCACAAGAGTAACCTCACATTTTTCCTACATTATTTCCATCTGCCATTTTCTTGCCAATTCATTTCACCCTTCTATATCCCTTTGCAAACTCTTTGAACCCTCCTCAGAGTTCACTTTCCCATCTTGTTTTATATCATCAGCAATCCTTAATGCTTTATATTCTGTCCTTAAAATGCTTTATATTCTGTCCTTTCACCTGTCATTAATGCAGATTGTAAATAGTTGAGGGCCCACAACTGAGCCTGGTGGCACTGCACTCATTACATATAAATGAAAGGTGTTTAAGCAAATGGGATTATTTGTCTTCTTGGATGGTATTTCTATTGTGCCGATTTAAGGATAGTGTGCTGAATTCCTTCTGCATTGTTTGTTTCTAAAGATTCTTTAAAGAGAAGCCTTTGATTTGCAGTGCTGAAGGTCCATTTAGCAGTTAGCTCAGAGGATCTCTAAATCAAAGCCCTTGCTTGCATAAGACACCTGTGTTTAATTGTTGGTGACAAGTGCATCAGGTACTTGGTACTGGACTTGAAAATCTGGAAGATGAAGATCTAGAAGATGTAAATGGCAGTTATGACATAACTCCTTTGAGTATAATGGAAAAAAACTATAAAGTTAGGTCAAGAACTGCTGGAAAGTTTTACCTAAAGATTCAGTCTGAAAATATATGAATATGGAATCAGGATTCCAACCTTGATTGGTGATTGTTCCAGAAGAATCAGGAAAATCAAGCATATCAGATTGTCTTTAGTAAATGAAAACAGCTTGTGAGTCCCAATCCTGCCACTTGGTGGCAGAGCACATTAGCACATTTTTAGGCTGGCTTTGACAGAAAGTTTCAGAGCAGCAAACTTCATATTAAAAAAACTTCCATTGAAAGATTATCCAAGATTTACATTTCTGTAAGAGCAGCAGAGGAGAAAATGAATCTCAATATAACAACCTCTTGAAAACCAGTTAAAGACCTTCAGAATTGTTTGTATCGTATTTCCTCTGATCAGTACTTAGTGTTGATGTAATTGAGAGAATGAAGTTGTCTGGGTAAAATTCAACTTCCCCAGTATGGAGGAGAAAAGGAAAAAATCAGGAGATTTTCTACAGCATTTTAGCATTTGTATTACCTTATGTTCATGTGAGTGATTTAAAATACAGTGCGCGTCACTGCTCTTAGCTGTTGGGCATTTCATAGTCGGCCAATATAAAACAGCTTAAGCACAGAGCAGAGGAGGTCGCCGGCCATATCAAGCAGAGAATGGTTCTTTGAACTGGTTACCTCTGACCCCCAGCGGGCAAGTATTTATTGAGAAGCATCCATCCAAATGTTCCAGATCAGACCTGATGATCAAAACTGACCTTTGAGTACTCTATTTACATATCATTATATTATAAAATTAATAGTGTAGGAGCAATTATTTAATGTGCCATTTCTCTTGCTGCAGAATTGATCTTGTTTACATAGGAGGCACAGGGAACCTAAATCGTCAGAAAATGACCATTGTGGGACAACATATCTTTAATTGTGATGTGTAATAAAGATCAGTTGCTAGTGACTGTGTGAGTTTATCAGTTGACTCGATGAAGCATAAGCATCTAGAAGACCTAGTTTCTAGGTCTGCTCCTTGTTAGGATGACTAATGTCAGCATAAGTGACAGTTCAGGTTGGCTGACCTCAGTGCCCTGGTCTAAGGAGTCAGGCAGGTGTTTCCTCCTAATTGTGCACAGTATTGCCAGATGGCAGTGTGTGTGTAGAGATTTCAATCGTTTTCAGCTACACAGTGAAAAGCCTAATAGCACCTTGCTATTAAGGCTTTTGTCAGAACTGAGGCTTTTTGGGCAGTATACTGAAGGACATCCTTTGGAACAGTTATGAAATAATGGATAAAAATTGGGGATTAACATCCATTTCTGCATTCCTGCACTAAAGTTCCCTGCCCAGGACTGCAGTCCCTTTCAAACCACCACATATAACTGCCAGCTGGGGGTTAGCAGTACATTTTCCTACTCCCGCTCTTACTGTTGCTCACTGGATATGCCAGCTGGTAGGCCAAGGATGTGGTGTTACTGGCTTCTATCAGCAGGTACAGGTGAGGGTGTAGTAGCTGTCTCCCCATGCGGGTGTAGTAGCTGTCTCCCCATGCGGGTGTAGTAGCTGTCTCCACATGCTTCTCTATGCCCTTTCCAGTCTTATCCTAAGCACCTACCTTTGTGATGCTCAGTATGTGCTTGCCTGTCACTGTCAGGACTCTTATGCCCTTATAGAGTTCTTTGCTTCTGTCATAGGTGCAGCAGTAGCAGCTGTGTGACAGTACCTGTGTGACTGTGTGTCCTTGATTATCACTGCTAATGTTTATTGCCTGATGATGGTAATTCTACTGAGAGCAAAAATGAATAATAATCCCAACCCAGGAAAATGTACCTGGCATGGTGCTGAACCAAGTGAAGTTCTTCCTTGAGGGACTGGTGTTATAGAGAATGAGTGCTTTGAGAATCACGTTATGTGAGAGTTAGAGGGATGGGAAGGTGGGAGGGGGAAAGACCTGCTCGAATGCACTATCACCAAATGAAGGAATTGAAGTCCAGGAGTAAAGTGCAACTAATAAATTGTCAAGAAAAATAAATTAAAATATTAAGAGAATGATCTGAAAACTGGTTGACAGCTCGTGAAGACCCAACTGCTTCCCTCCTGCCAGAAACACAATTGTTTGTGATGGATGTTTCAGCTATTAAAGTAACAAAGGAAGAGCATTTATGGCTCAGCCGACAGATCATGCTGAACGCTCTATCGGGTGTGTTTTCCTAACAGCACAATTGTTTGTCAAAGTTCATTTCTAAATACAAAGTACTATAAATAGATCAGACAGCTGAGTTGTCCTCACTATAATGGTTGTCTATCTCTGTCTCTAAAATAATTCAGATATTATGATGCTGGAGGAACTCAGCAGGCCAGCAGCATCCGTGGAGAAAAGCACGTGGTCAACGTTTTGGGTCAGGACCCTTCTTCAGGGCTGAAGATAGGAAAAAGGGAAGCCCAATATACAGAGGGGAAAAGCAGAGCAGTGATAGGTGAACAAAAGAGGGGAAGCAGGGTGGGCACAAGGTGGTGATAGATAGATGCAAGTAAGAGATAATGATGGGCAGGTGCAGGGGAGGAGGGGAGAGCAGACCACCAGACGATGGGTCAAAGGTAAGGTAACAAGGATCCTAACCCGAAATGTTGACCACCTGCTTTTCTCCACAGACGCTGCCTGACCCTGCTGAGTTCCTCCAGCATCATAGTGTTTTTCATCTAGGTTCCAGCGTCTGCTGTCCTTTGTTTCTGTAATTCAGATATTGTACTCCTGGGACAATTGATAGCTCTATGTGCACATAGATTTACTGCTTTTGCCTAACATAGAATTTAGCTATGTATTCCCCTTTTTCTCTGATAGAAATGCTGGTTCATTTGGGATTTGATCCACAAATATCGACCAGCCTTCATTGTCTCTAGGTTGTTATTTTTCAAATATGGATGTAGACAGTGAATGGCGATCTGAAAATTGTGAAGGGTGCTAGAAAATTCATGGCTTTCTTCCTTCTTTCAATCAAACCGAATCCAAACATCATCTGAGATCCATGTGTATATATTTCTGAGCAGGAGTCACAGGATAAAATAAGTTCCTGGAACTCTTGGCTATTTATTCCACTGCTGGTCAGAGATGTTACAGGAACGTTAGGAGCAGGAGTAGGCCTTCGGCTTCCTCTAGCCTGCTCCACCATTTAATAAGGTCATGGCTGATCTAATGGTTTGGTTGTTGAATTGATCTGACTGAGATCGTTCCAGTTGGGGTAGTCTAAAAATTGAACTGAACACTTTCCAGTCATTTTGGTGCAATCAGCTCTATACTGCTATATCCTCTGGTGATGCAACGTCATTAAGATGTTGTTTTCTAGTTCCTAGTCGAGAATCATCACTGGCAGCATTGATTTGAGAATACAGACCCAGCAGACAACTCAGAATTTCATGGTCATGTATAATTGCCTTTGTGCATGGTTATGGCATGGTCATGAACGTATATTCTTACCTTCTTGTTTGGGTGTGTGTGTGCAAGAGAGAGAGCATGCATTTTCAACACAGGTCAGGGGTATATACTGAGTGGGATTTACTGTAATGGCATTGGACAACATGATCGGTTTATATGGCAAATATATAATTCTGTCAAGTAAGAGCCTGCGTGTGTGCTTTCTGTCTTAGCCCACTGGATGTCTGAGTCATTTTCACAAAGCAATGTGACTCTAGCATGGATTTATTTTGTACCTTGATGCATAGTTCAGAATTGGATTATCATAAGTGTTATCAATTGCAAAATTCATTTAATAGGCAAAAGATTGTTACTCATTTCTCTTTCCCCTTCTCTGGAACTATTAATCTTGGTGTCTGCCAGGGTGCCACACTTACTGTGTCATTCTCCATCATAGGTCCTGCCTGAATCATGATGTAAATTACGTCATTGGAGAAGCTTCTGGGATCCCATCACAATGTGCCTAAAGCAGCTGATAGCTTGAAGGGAATTAAGTGCCTCAATACCATTTTCCTAATTTAAAATCAATGGGGATGGGTCCCATGAGGGAAAGATGAGGCAGTTGCTATTGTGATGCGGAGACAAGCTTGGAACAGATGGTGCTGTGGGGAGTTCATCTGTGTTTAAACTGTGCTGGAAACTGACTAAATGCAAATTATCTATTTGCATAAGAAATAACTAAGAGAATAGAGAAATCTGGAACCTGCAGAAAGTGCAAGGTAGAACAAGAGCTGTTGTAGGGTCAAAAAAATAAAAAGCACAATCAATTCCTAAATTATTGTCAATTTCAAGTTTAACAGCTTAATCCAGACGAATGTATTAAATGTCGATCTTGCCCTTTGAGGCTCACATATCTTCCATTTCAGGCGACCACGATATACTGGGGTAGATACAGCATGGTATAGCTAAGCTCCCTGCAGTAGGCATTCAGGTCCCCTTGAAAAGTGTCAATGATTTCACAAGATTTCTTTTAAAAAAGCAAATGTTGATCCCTATAGGGTTCCTTTCCTGACTTCACAATGTTTTCTCACAATGGAATTTAAGTTGCTCACTTCACACATTTTTCTGTATGTTTACATAAAAGATTAAAAATTCATGCTACTGCCCAAAATTCTGACACCTTGTGTCCTCACTGTATCGTAGATGATACCCACTTGTCCTTATTTTTTTCTACTTTTGAGAGGCTGTTTGATTGCACCAGCCCTGCAGTTTTATCTGTGGCACCCCAACACATCCCATTCCTGATCACTCTTCATGCTGAAAAGTAGGGGCCACAGCAAGCTTGTCCATGTAGCTCCATTCGATGAATTCGACAATTGACAAGTATTTTTATTGTAATTTTAAAGATTTGCAATTAATCTCTCATGATAGCTCAGAAGGTTAATCCAGTTCAGGGATACACATCGGAATGGTTGAGCCTGAATCCCTGGTAGGATATAACTGATCTCCGTCAGCATAGTCAGCCACTAGGCCCCTCTGCTGCAAAGACAAAAATCAAACATGTTTCTAATTTCTAATCTTTCTGATTTTCCAAACCAAAGACGTCTGTGACCAAGAAGGACAAGAGCAGCATGTTTCCCGAAATGTTGCACATCATCCTGATTTGGGAATATGTTGTTGTGCCTTCATTGACACTGAGTCTAAATCCTAGAATTCCATATCCAACAGCCTTCACCAGAGGGCTGCAATAGCACACCACCACCTTATTAAGGGAATTTAGGAAAGAGTTATAAATGGTGGCCTTGCCAGCATTGCCCACGTCCCAAGAAATGCATAAGTAAAATTATGATTTATGATACAAAAGCAAATAAACTACAGATGTTAGTCATCTGAAATAAAACCGGAAAATAATGGAAATACTCAGCAAGTCAGGTTGCATCTGCAGGGAGAGAAAAACAAAAAGTGATTTTTTCAAGCTGACTGCCTTTCATCTGAACAGTTGTGTTGACCTAAACAGAATTTTAGGTCATTGACCTAAGATGCTTCTCTGTTGTTCTCCTCATGTAGTCTGCCTGATGTATGTTCTGAATTTATTTCCAATTTCTGATCAAGCCAAGATCTGCTGCTAGGTAGAGTATATGAGCTTCTGTCTGCCCTGGGTCCATGTAGGATTGGGTTCAGTTGTAATGCCTCCAACAGTTGAATATTCAGTTAGCACCCTCTGTCTGGCCTTGTTTTTGAGGACTGGCCACTTGGCCAGGCTCCTGGAGGTCCTGGCTCAAATGGAACTGTAGACTAAGAAATATTAATAGTGTCAAGTTATGGGAAGGTGAGTAATATGGCAAGGGAAACAAATCACAATATTGTTAGCAAATACGCAAGAACTTATGCTTTGTTTGCTTAACACATACCAAGGATAATAGATCATTTCTGTCTTCACCATAGAGCTCTAACTGCTGCACATGTTGAATGCCAGTGAATTTTATTTGCCTCTTTTGCATATTGGTGCATATTTGCAGCCTCAGTGCAATTGTCCATCTTATTAATGCTGTCTTCACTCAGTGCATTCTACCATTAACCTAAAATACAGCTGATCAATGTCTTTTCTCTGAGTATCTATTGCCAAACATGACCAAAGGGTCGTAGTTGAAACAGGAAAGTTGGTGGTGGTGTGAATAGTGAGGAAGGTTGTCTAAGACTACAGCAGGATATACACGAGATGGAAAGTTGAGCGGAGCATTGGCAGATGGAATTTAATCTCAACAAGTGCGAGGTGGTTCATTTTGGGAAGTCACATTGGTGTAGGACATAAATGTTAATGGACCTTGATGGTTAAGTCCATAGTTCCCTGAACGTAACAACACAGGTAGATAGGGTCATAAAGATGCAACACGTCATGCCTGCCTTCATAGGTCAGGGCACAGAATATAAAAATTTGGACATTAAGGTGCAGCTTTACAAAACGCTGCTTAGACTGCACTTGGAGTACTGTGTGCAGTTCTGTTCACCATACTATAGGAAGGACGTGGTTGCGCTGGAGAGAGTGCAAAGCAGATTCAATGGGATGTTCCCTGGATTGGGGGACTTTAGTTATGGGAGATATTGACTGGGTTTGTTTCCATGGAGCAAAGGAGGCTGAGGGGGTGACCTGATAGAGGTTTATAAAATTAGAAGAGGCATAGATAGGGTAAGTAGAATCTTTTTCCCATAATAGGGGTATCAAAAACAAGAGGCACAGTTTGTGAGAGGAAAGAGTTTTAAAGGGGATCAGAATCAGATTTATTATCACTGACTTAAATGACATAAAATTTGTTACTATAAATTACAAAAATAAATAAAGTGCAAAAAGAAGGAATAATGAGGTAGTGTTCATGGGTTCATGGACCATTCAGAAATCTGATGGCAGAGGGAAGAAGCTGCTTCTGAATCGTTGAGTGTGGGTCTTGTACCTCCTCCCCGATCGTAATAACAAGAAGAGGGCATGTCCCCTCGATTTGAGGCTTTTACACAGAGAGTAGTTGATATCTGGAGCTCGCTGCCAGAAGATGTGGTGGAGCCAGATACAATCACTATGTTTAAGAGACATTCAGGCAAGCACCTAAATAGGGAAGGCATAAGAGGATAGAAATCTAATGCAGGAAAACTGGATTAGTGTGGATGAGCATAAAGAATCATAGAGCTGTACAGCATAGAAACAGGCCCTTGGCCCACTGTGTCTATGCTGATCATCATACCCATCTAAACTAATCTCAACTGCCTGCATTAAATCCATATCCCTCCATGCCTTGCTCATTCAAGTAGGTGTCCAGTTGCCTCTTAAATGTTGTTACTGTTTCTGTTTCACCACCTCCTCTGGCAGCTCATTCCAGATCACCTATTCTTTGTGTGAAAAATTTACCCCTCAGATCCGCTTTAAACTGTCTCCCTCTTTCACCTTAAACCTATACCCACTAGTTTTCAGACACCGCTACGATGAGAAAGAGACTCATCTACCCTATCTATGCCTCTCATAATTTTATAAACCTCTATCATGTTACCTTTCAGTCTCCATTGCTCCAGGGAAAACAGACCCAGCCTTTCCAATATCACCTTAAAACTCAAACCCTCCAATCCAGGCAACATCCTTGTGAATCTTTTCTGCACACTCCCTAACTTACTCATATTCTTCCTGTAGTGTGGCGACCAGACCTGCATAGAATACTCCAGGTGCTGCCCAACCAACATTTTGTACAATTGTAACTTGACATCCCAACTCTTATACTCAATGTCTTGGTCAATGAAGGAAGGCGTGCCATACGACTTCTTCACCACCCTGTCCATCTGAGTTGCCACTTTCAGGGAACAATGTACTTGAACCCCAAGGTCTCTCTGTTGAACAACACTCCCCAGAGCCCTGTCATTCATTGTGTATGTCCTGCTTCGATTAACCTTATTAAAGGCCTTGCCAAAGTCCATGTAGACTACATCTACTACCCTGCCCTGTTTGTCACCTCTTCAAAAACTCAGTCAAATTCGTGAGGCATGATTTCCCATGCACAAAGCCATGCTGACTATCCCTAATCAGTCTTTTCTTTTCCAAATGCAAATAAATTGTCTCTTAGAATCCTTTCCAATAACTTTCCCACCACTGACAGGTTGTGGTGGATTATAGGGCCCATTTCTGTATGACTCTGACTATATGAGGTCCTGTGCCTCACAGCAATAGTCTGGGCTCTGAGATGTTTTTCTTTCCTGTTGCTATTGAAATTTTAAGTGTTATTCATATTGATGTTCTGTTCAACTACTCACCACCTCAACCAGATGAATAAGGCAAACACTTGGAATTTCTCAGATGTAATGGACCGGAAATATATTGGTCTTTTTAAAATAATACAATGTTTTTTTTTCTATTTGTTGTTTGACTAATGTTCTGGACATATTAAACATTAAAGTTATTATGAAGAAACATTACTAGTAAATTTGAGCTCAAACTTAAGTTGTGCATATGCCTCAGCGCTAATCATTATCACACTTGCTCTGCACTTAGTAAAAGCCACCAGTGCTTCAGAGGCAGGAGGTAGAAATTTAGCCTTCACAGTCCATTATGGGTCAATTACTGTGTTTGTTGAATAATCTGCACCCTACATTGGAACAGGAGTATGCCATAACAGTCCCTCAAGCTGGGATCAGTATCTGCTTTTGCTCTATACTTTTTCTTTGGTTAACAAATATCTACCAATCACAGTTTCAAAAATAAAATTGACCTTAGCATCAATTTTTTTATGCAAGAAGGTTCGATCATTCTTTGTGTATAGAAGTGTGTTCTCAGTTCACCACTGAAAGATTTGGCTTGAGCTTTTGACCCTGTCCATAAATCCAAGACCCCAACCAACAGAAGTTGTTCCTTCCTGTGGATTCTATTATTTTTCCTATCTTAAAAACTAAAATCAATTGACCCTTTAGTATTCTAAATTCAGAGAATACAACCCTTGTAATTTAACCTAGAGTCCAAGTATCACTCTGATAAATCTGCACTCCAAACCTTTATAGCCAAAATATCCTTCCTTCATTGTGTCAAAGACCAGTGCTTTATATGGCTACAGCATAACTCCTACCCCTTGTATTTAAATCAGCAATCCATTAATCTCTTTGATTATTTTCTGTACCCGCCCTTGTCATTTTACTGAGCTTTCTGAGTATAAACTATTATTCACTTTATTCTTTGTCACCATGTTACTTCACATTTTCCACTTTGTTGTTTTGTAGGGTGAGCTCTCAAGTGAGGGCCAGGATCCAGTGAAAGTTTTTGATTTCCTTACACAAACAAAGAAAGAATACGCCTTGGATTATTCTATACTGCAACAAACCCAGTTGAGGGGGCATGGTGGAGCTGACTACTACCTGATGGACAGCTTTATACAGGCTGTAGCTGTAAGTGACTGTATAATTATTAAAGATCCTTTGCTCTTTTTTCCTTTTTTGAATTCTACATCACCCTGAAGGTTTGTATTTTTTATCGTGATAGTAAGTATTGAGTGTCAGCTTCACTCATTGAACTGAAGTTGTTTGTTGAATAAAAATCTTAAGTGGCAATTGAGGTTGACAATCCAACATGGTACAGAGGCAGTGCGACATTGGTGGAGATGCTGTCCTTTAGCTGATATTTAAACTGAGCCTTATTCTGGTGGATGTGAAGAACAGCATGGAGTTTTCCTGGTCGACATTCTTTAACTTACACCAGCAAAAACAAGGCATTCAAATTGTTCAAGATCTTGTTCTGCAGAAAACTTAACCTGCCTTTGCTTGTGTAACAACTGTGATTCTAAAGTAGCTCATTATAGCAGTGCTTTAGGATTATGTTGCCCTTCCTTTCCTTTTCAATTTTTCGTGGAGTTAACAAGGAGTGTCCATGAGGGCAGTGTCTCTGATGTATTTTGCAAGCATTTTAGCAAGACTTTTGACAGAAATTTACAAGCTTGTGTGTGACAGAGTTTCACACTACAGCTTGTAAAAAAAAATGTCTATGGGATTAGTATTGGTTTATTATTGTCACTTGTACCAAGGTGCAGTGAAAAACTTGTCTTGCGTACCAATCGTACAGGTCAATTCATTACACAGTGCAATTACATCGGGTTAGTACAGAGGCAATTTATGTAGTATGGGTAAGAACAATAACAGTACAGAGTAAAGTGTCACAGCTACAGAGAAAGTGCAGTGCAATAAGGTGCAAGGTCACAACAAGGTAGAGCGTGAGGTCATAGTCCATTTCATTGTATAAGGGAACCATTCAATAGCCTTATCACAGTGGGGTAGAAGCTGTCCTTAAGTCTGGTGGTACGTGCCCTCAGGCTCTTGTATCTTCTACCCGATGGAAGAGGAGAGAAGAGACAATGACCCGGGTGGGTGGGGTCTTCGATTATGCTGGCTGCTTCACCAAGACATCGAGAGGTAAAGGCAGAGTCCAAGGAGAGGAGGCTGGTGTCTGTGATGCGCTGGGCTGTATCCACAACTCTCTGCAGTTTCTTGCAGTCCTGGGCAGAGCAGTTGCTGTACCAAGCTGAGATGCATCCAGATAGGATGCTTTCTATGGTGCATCAATAAAAGTTGGTGAGAGTCAAAGGGGACAAACTGGATTTCTTTAGCCTCCTGAGGAAGTAGATCCAACAGAAAGTGGCAAATTGGATCCAAGACTGGTTCAATGGCAGCAACTAACAGGCATCAGTTGATGGGTGTTCTTGTGACTGGAAGGCTGCCACAGGACTCAGTATTTGGTCCTTACTTTTTGTAAAATATATCAATGATTTAGACTTAAATGCCAGGGGCATAATAAAATTGTTTGCAGATGATATAAAAATTGGCCATGTGGTTGACAGAGAGGAAGAAAGTTTTGGATTGCAAGAAGGTATCAATGACCTGGTTAGCCAGCCAGAAAAATGGCAAATGAAGTGTTGGGTAATGTGTTTCAGTAAGTGAAATAAGGCATGAGAATTTAAATAAAAGGCAGGATGTTGAGTGGTGTGGAATAATAAAGGAAGCTTTGTTCAACAGATCGCTAAAGGTAGCAGGAAGGTTAATTAGGTGGTTAGGAAGGTATATGTGTTATTTTCTATTATTAGCCAAGGCATATAGAATAGGGGCATGAAGATTATGCTAGAACTTGATGCAGTATGTTCCGTCATAGCTTGAGGACTGGGCTGTGTACTGCTCTGGTCACCACATACAGGGAGGGAGGAGATTTTCAAGGCTGTTGCCAGGACTGGAAAGTTGTAGCAATGAGGAAAGATTGGATCAGCTGGGATTGTTTTTCGTGAACTGGAGGATGATCTTGGTGTAAAAAATGACGAGGGGCCAAGACAGAGTAAATAAAAAGGACCTATTTCACTTAACAGAGAGGTTAAATAACCAGGGGCATAAATTTAAAGTAATTGGTATAAAGATTAGAAGAGATCTGAGGAAATTCTGTTTTATCCCTTGGGTCATAGGGATCTGGAATTCTGAAAAGATGATAAAGGCAGAAGTCCTCACCACTTTTAAAAAGTACACATGCCTACTTGACATAAGAGATTCTGCAGATGCTGGAGTCTGGAACAACACACACCAAAAAGTGCTAGAGGAACTCAGCAGGTCAGGCAGCATCTATGGAGAGAAATAAACAGTCAACATTTCAGGTTGACACCCTTTATGAGGACTATCCTGATGAGGAGTCTTCACCTGAAACATCGACTGTTTATTTCTCTCCATAGATGCTACTTGACCTGCTGAGTTCCTCCAGCACCTTTTGGTGTGACATGCCTACTTGAAGAGCTGTGACATTCAGGAATATAGACTTGGAAGTGGAAGTTGGCATTAAGTTGGGTTGCTCTTTTTTTGACTGACACAGGACACACTGGAACAAAAGGACGTCTTCCTCATCCTTCCTAAATTTTCTATGATTTCAAACAGAGTGTACTCAGCTGAATGCCCAGTAGCTGCTACACTGAGTCCGATTTGTTCCATTTAGTCAACTGCAACATATTGTACTTTTTGGTTCACTTAAACTGATGAGTGCTCAGTAGCTGCTACACAGCGTACTGCTCGTTCCATTTAAACTGGTTAGGAGTCCAAATATTGCAACATACACCCAGAATATGAATTGTATAGTACCATATTTTTGTATTCTACACTATTTAATTTCAATTTCAGTGAAAAATCAAATTTAAAGAAAAATCAGGGTTGCATGAATTTTGCAGTTTTCCTTCTGGGTCCTCCAAGCCTGCATTTGACGTACAGTACTAACCTATGGAGGAGCCCAGACATGTGCAGTGATGTCGATGGTGTCTGGAATTTTCATCAACATATGCATGAAGACCATTCATGCTAAAACAGGTTTTTGCAACTTGTGAGGCTGCTGCAGTGTTACTTCCCAGCCTGTGGAATCAGACACTGGGAACCTTTTCATGTAATTTAATCTCCTCTTTAGGTAATGCTCTCTCTCCAGCCCCTTACCATTCACCCATCACAACTCCCACCTCAGTTCCCAGCTTGAGAACCTTGCAGACCCCTCTGATGACTGATGTACCAATCATTACCATCCCTCTGTTTAATATCCCTAACTAGGTGCCTTTCAGTTTCTGTGTAATCTTGCTTCATTGAAATTGCTGAGTGATCAAATGCTGGCATGTATAGTATCATTTTACAAAAAAAATAGATTTTAAGGAAGGAAACTAAAAGTACCTCTTGCTCTGCTGTGATGCTGCACTGCCACCTGATGGTTTCTAGACATCAGTACAGGTGTCGATTCCCCCATGCATCATGGGAAAATATGATTTCAGTCCCATTTAACTTTCAGTTTGACTTTGGAAGTCCAGAATTTTTTATATCTGGACTGAACAGCTGGCTTGTACACTTCCCCTAATCTTGACACTTTCCATGTGCCCTGCCCAGTGAAGGCAGACAATTTATTTGTATCCCATTAATACTGCCCAGGACAATGAATGGATCGTGTGCCAGCACATTAGTAGTTATCAAATCTTCTTTAAGTGGAAGCAACAATGCCATGAGTCATAGGCCAGTCAGCTAAACATAGGCGATAGGAAAATTATTAGAGAAAACTCTACGACAAGACTCAGATCAATCAACAACCTTTAATGTAGATTGGTTAGAATCAGTAATGGTGACCATAAAACTGTGGGATTGCTGCAAAACAGAAGTATCTGGTTCATTATTGTCCCTAAAGGAAGGGAATGTGTTGTTTCTACGCGAGCCTAGTCTGTAAGTGACTCACAACTATAGGGTTAACTTTTACCTGCCCTCTGTACTGGCCTATGAAGTAACTCCATTTAAGGACAATTAGAGATGAGCAATAATAGCTGGCCTTGCCATTGATAGCTGTGGAGGAATAAGATAGGGATGTATTAAGCAAAATCCATGTTTTATTAATTTGATTTTTTAAAGTAAGTAATAAAAGATTTGTGAGGGGAGCGTATGTGATGTAGGTTAGATTTTGGCATGATCCCACCCAGTAAACTGATCAGAAAGATAAAAGTCCATGGGGTGCAGTCAGGACAAGTTGCTTCCAACAATTGCCTATGACAGGAAGTAAAGGCTCATGGTTGATGGGTATTTTACTGAAGGAAAGGCTTTTGTACTGTGATTCCACAAGGCTTGGTGTGAGGTTCCTTGCTTTTTGTTGTATTTGTCAGTAAGTTAGACTGAAATGTAGGGAATATGATTTAGGATTTTGAAGATGCTGCAAATATTGGGTATGTGATTAATAGTGAAGCAGAAGAAGAAAACTGTAGCTTACAATCAGAAACAGTATAATGTAGGATATTTGGGGAGGAAAAACAAGACAAAGAAATACCAAATAAATGACAGTGCATGAGGTTCAGGGGAACAGGTGGACAGAGTTGTACTGCCAAAGAGAAAGGGGAGGAGGGGATAAGTGGGGGCAGCGGAGTGAAAAAGAGGGGAAGCTGGGTAGATAAGGAGAATAAGGTGGCATAGCGGATATCTCTTTGGCTCAGAATAGAATATAAGAGCAGAAAAATCATCCTTGAACTGTGATAAGCACTGGTTAAGCCTCAGCTTGAATATTGACTATTTCCTTTCTCTTTTGCCACTCCCTTTCTCTCCCCCTACTCTCTCTCTTCCATTTCCTTTCATCCTCCCACACTTTCTCTAACCCTAACACCCCTGCTAAAACCAAATCCTCTCCCATTCCCTTCTCTCCCCAAGTCTTTCTGTAAGCTCTACTACCTTTCACTCCGTACCCCTCCCTTCTTTTATTCTCGCCCTATCCATCCTCACTTACTTTCTCTCTCCACCTCTCACCCATTCTCTCTTCCCACCCACTCTGTCTCCCCACACTCTCTCCCTTCTCCCCACACTCCCTCCCTGACCTCTCCCATGCCCACTCTGACCCTAAAACTCCCATACTGACTGCCCCCACTTCCACAACCCCCAAACTCCCACTCTACACCCCCTTCATTCCCACTCTTCTCCGTCCATCGCCATTCTCACTCTATGGACCCACCCTCCACTCTCTTCCCCACCACTTCACTTTACCCCTCCCACACCCTTTGCCTCTCATTCCCTCCCTCACAGCCAATAGCTAAACTTTTCCTTTTGCACTTTTTGGAAATGTTGGCATTCCATTACTGCTGATCAGTGCTGTAGAAAACAGAATTAAGTTCTGGTTAATTATAATTATTTTTAAGAGCCCTCAATTTGAAGTTGTAATGTTAATCATAGTGATAATGTTGTTGCATCACGCTGTAATGTTATTGTTAAATATGTTAATAATGATCAGTGAAAATAATGAAACTTGCTTTTATAGGTTTCAGTTAATAAGTTGGTCAAAATCCTTTATTCTTTCATATTTTTGACATGACGTGTTATTATATTTCAATATTTACTTTTTGACACACAACATACTAAGTTTGGAAAAATTCCTTACGGCTTTGAAAGCTCTTGTTTACAAGTTGGGCCTGAAATGATAGCAGCGCAAGTTATGTAATCAACTTAACATGATTTTGTTAGCTTTGACAGGGCACCATGGAGTGCATTACTACAAAGCTTGATCATGTACCGACTGAGGTCACTCAGTGGACTGTCTGCTGATTTTCCCCTTCCTTAGTGCAAAGCACTTGGTTCAGTGCCTCAACAGAGATTAACTAACTCAGTGGAACTGTAGAGTTCAAGTTGCATGCTTCTGGGCCTGTACACCTTCACCTCACCACAGGCTGCCACCAAGTCATGTAAAGTCATCACTCCCCTTTTATACAGCAGCAGCCTTTACACATTCTCAGTCTGAGTTGATAAAGCAGGAAACTCCATGTGTCTGCATATTCATGAATCAATGGTAGAAGAGCTTCTTGCACAGTGTCTTGCGGCCGGTTTCCCTGGAACCTTCCACTGTGTGACTTCTCATTTTTGCTTTGTTCCACAGGAGAATAATCCATCACTGATCAGGACAGGTCCTGAAGTAACCCTGGCCAGCCACCTGTTGGTGTTTGATGCAGAGTGTGCTCGAAGAGAAAGTCGCATTGTCTACTGTAATCAGGCAGAATAATCAACAGCTGCAGTCACTGAACAAGTGGAAGAAATTTGTGAGGAGTTTTCAGGGATTAGAACTTCCAGTGCAGAAGTTTGCAGGTGTAGCTTGCCATTCAATTGCAGTGGGTAATAAACCAGGTTCAGTATGAACTCTATTCTTCAACTTCAAATTTAAAACCTACTATTAATTAGGCAATGGAATTGGATCTGTTATTGAAATGCTCATGTATATTGAAGCTTATATAAGAGAGAGTTTATGGATATTGGTCTACAATAGTCCAAGGTGTTAGTTCTAGTAGGTAGCATCATTGATCAGGGCCTGAATTCTGTTAACTGATTTACCTTCAGAAATCAACATAAAAAGATAGGTCAATATAAGACAATGCAATAGGTGGAGGTGACTGTAAATGAGGCAGGGAGTAAATTAGTCAGATGGGAAAGGTAGTAAATAAGTCAAGAAACTAGATCAATTCTATTTACCACTGAATGACCTGAGTTAAAATTACACTCATTTGAAATCTACAGCAAGAGAGAGGGTGGGTCTCTGTCGATTGACTTTATATTGGTTTAAGCAGTACAATAAGTTCTGTTAACTGGTTTCTGTCCTGAAGCAGGTTACTAAACAACAATTCTAGAAAAGAACAGGAAAAATTGTTACCAGTCGAAGTTCATTGCAAATAATTTTACATTTTCTTGTGCTTCTACTTAGTGGTGCAGTCATATTAATTAATAATTAATTATAATGAATAATTAATGCGCTCATTATTATTACTTAATGTGAAATATGAAGGATTAGAACCGTCCACTGTTACTTTAAATTGGAAATTTAAAGGAAATCTGCTAGAACTAGAAGTGACCATTTATTTCCCAATTCACCCAGGACTGCTGTGACTAAATGGGATTGGTGGGAAAAGTCAACTAGAAAGAGATTCCCTGGAATCTTAGTGGGAAAACATTGCCTGGAGCGTAGACGGTCAATCTACATCATCAGCAAAATGATGGAAGGTGTCAGGGACAGCTTTCTCAAGCTGCACTTCCTCACCAATAACCTGCTGATGCCCAGTCTGTGTTTCACCAGGACCACCAGCTTATAGCTGAGCTCCAGAGGTGAGACAAAGTGACTGCCCTTGACATCAAAGCAGCATTTGACTATGGCATTGGGAGGCCTGGTAAAAACTGAAGTCACTGGGCATCTAGGGGAAAATTTCCGATGGTTGGAATCATACCTCGCACAAAAGATGGTTGTGATGTCGAGGTCAATCATCACAGCCCCTGGGACATACTGCAGGAGTTCCTCAGGGCATTGTCCTAGACTTCCCTCAGAAGGTAGGAAGTGGGGATGTTTGCTGATCATTGTTCAATTCCATTTGCCGTTCCTCAGGAATTGAAACAATCCATGCCTGGACATAGAAAGACTTTGACAGCATTCAGCCATCAACTGACAAAAGGCAAGTTACATTTGTGCCATACATGCGCCAGACAATGATCATGTCCAACAATTGAAAGCCTAATTATCTACCCTTGGCAGTCAATGGCAATACCATTGACAAAACCCCAACACTAACATCCTGGGGGACACCAAAGGCCAGAAACTCCATTGGACCAGTCACATAAATTCTGTGGTGACAAGTGCAGGTCAGAGGCTAGATATCCTATACCAAATGGCTAGCCTCCTGACACCCAAAGCCTTTCCATCATTTACAAGGTACAGAGTGTGATGGAATATTTTCCACTTGCCCAGATGAGTGCAATTCCAGCAATGTTCAGGAAGTTTGACAGCATCCAGGACAGCAGCTTGCTTGATTTGGTACCCTAATTACCATGCCAAATATGTATTTCCTTTACCATTGGCCCATAGTGGGTGCAGTGAGTACCATCTATGACATTATCACCAAGAAGGAGAACAACTCCAGGCTCATAGGAATATCACCACCTGAGTATTCCCTACAAATTGCACACCATACTGACTGGGAAATATATTAGCGTTACTGGATCTAGGTCTTGGAACAGCCTCTCCTTAAGCACTGTGGGAATACCTTCACCAGAAGACAACGGTCTCAAGGCAAATTACGGATATCAATAAATGCTAACTTTGCCAGCAAAGCACAGATCTTGAAGTGTGAATAAATTTTTAAAATATCTAGTTCTGGGCTGCAGTGAATTCCTGGTCTTAGCTCAGGTAAGAATTGAGACACTCTGTGTAATGGAAGTCAGCTCAGGTTTCTATTTATGACAACAATCTTGCTGGAGCATCATGGTGCTATTGGCCATGCTCCCCACCCCAAATCTCCTCAACATAAATGTATTTCTATATGTAGGTTTGCGCTTGAACACTGGTTCGTAGTTAAAGAAGGGAGCTGTGATTTGTGGATTTTTTCTTAGTATTTTCTTTCCAGAGATGGGGACATCACTGCCAATGCAACTTCATTACCCATTCCTAATTGCCCTTCAACCACTGCGGGCTGTGGGTGATGGCATTCCCACTGTGCTATTAGGTTGGAAGCTGTAGAATTTTGACCTAGAAATGATGAAGAAATATGTCCAATAAGAAGTGTGAGACTGAGGGAAGTTTGGAAAAGGCAATATTTCCCTTCTAGTCAAGAAGCCACATGTTTTGGGAGATAATATTGAAGAAGCTTGGTAAGTTATTACACAGTAGTACTGAATACTGATTTCTTGAGCCGTAAATCATCTACAGGGTTATATCAAATGTTTCCATGTCTATTTCATCTTTGTAGATACCAAACTGGACAAACACTTTCTGAAGCGGAAACATATTATGCAAAACCATCTATTTGTTTGAAGATTGTTTAATGATGAATCATGCAGGGTGATTTTTCTGTAGAGGTGTTTATACCATATTATAAGTGATTTACAAATGTAAGTTGGTGTTACAGAGTCATAAACCAAATGCTTTTAACTTCAGACTAGCCTGAAAACAAAATTTATATAATTCCCATAATGTAGAAAAATATCCCTATCATCTTTTACAGAGGCATAATTTGTCAAAAATAGTGGCATGTAATTTTAAAACCACTTAATAGCAGACTGATTTGCTCACATAGACACCTTACTGCTTTCTCTAGGAATTGGTATCTTATGCCTGAAGCCACAAAATTCCAGATAGCTTTTGCCATTATGATCAGGAACAACTATTACTGGACTGAGGCAAACTATTGAATTGAATGAACAATACACCTCTCAAAGCTGTTCTTATGGAATGAAAGTATAAATATTGAATTGACACGGTTACATTAATGATCTCTGGTGTTGGTTTGTTATTGTGAGAATTAAAGTTAATTGGCACCTTGAGTTTCTGATTGTGAGCTTTTACAATCTGCATGCATAAGGAAATTCAAGACCATCGTGACTCCAAGTGAATTGATATGTTTCTTCATGATGAATACTGTGAGGGGCAATGATTCAACCAATTACTGATATTGGAATTACAACAATTCTAATTAAAAGAAATGCAGTGTAAGTAAAAAAATCACATTTAGCAATAGTACCGATGCATTACAGAAGGAAGAAAACTGGAGAGAAAAATAAATGGTTTAGGTAAGGGAACTTGTGTAAACAATGTAGTAAACCATGCAAGTACAATCATCTTGAGCATTTCATAATTGATGACTGGTCCTTTGAAGGTTTCAGGATTTTTGAAGAGAGCGGTCAAATTGAATGCTTTTCTTCAATGCCTTTGCTTCTTTCTTCATCACCTAAAAATAGTGAGAAAGGAAATTACTGAACTTATGGCATAACAATAGAGATTGGGGTGACCATTAAACACAGATACATGGGATTATGGAAAAAAATTAAAAAGGCGTGTTATCTAAATGCAAAGCTGTGGGATGCAAAGGGATCTCTGATGCACGAATCTCAAAAGGCTGATATGCAGGTACAGCAAGTATTGGTATTGTTTTATTATTGTCACTTGTACCGAGGTACAGTGAAAAACTTGTCTTGCATACCAACTGTACAGATCAATTCATTACACAGTGCAGTTACATTGGGTTAGTGCAGAGTGCATTGATGTAGCAGGTAAAAACAACAACAGTACAGAGTAAAGTGTCACAGCTACAGAGAAAGTGCAGTGCAATAAGGTGCAAGGCCACAACAAGATAGAGCGTGAGGTCATAGTCCATCTCATCGTATAAGGGAACCTTTCAATAGTCTTATCACAGTGGGGTAGAAGCTGTCCTTAAGTTTGGTGGTACGTGCCCTCAGGCTCCTGTATCTTCTACCTGATGGAAGAGGAGAGAAGAGAGTATGACCCGGGTGGGTGGGGTCTTTGATTATGCTGGCTGCTTCACCAAGACATCGAGAGGTAAAGGCAGAGTACAAGGAGGGGAAGCTGGTGACTGTGATGCACTGGGCTGTGTCCACAGCTCTATGCAATTTCTTGCAATTGTAATTAGGAATGTTAACAACAAGTTATTACTTATTGCAAGAGGAATTGAATAAAAAAACTAGGGACTTATATAGTCAATGGGGAGACCACATCTGAACAACTTTGTACAGTATTGATCTTCTTATTGGAAGGATGTAAGTGCATTGGAAGCAGTTCACAGGCTTATTAGACTGATACCTGAAATGGGTGGATTGTTTCAAGAGGAAAGATTAGAGTCATAGAGTTGGATAGTTATACAACACGGAAACAGGCCCTTTGGCACAGTTGGTCCATGCTGACCCAGGTGCCTTCCTGAGCTAATCCAATTTGCCTGCATTTGGCCCATACCCTTCTAAACCTTTCCTATCCATGAACTTCTCAAAATGCCTGTTAACCGTTGTAATTGTACCTGCCTCTGGCAGCTCATTCCATATACCTACTACCATCTGTGTGGAAAAAACCCGCCCCTCAGATCCGCTTTAACTCTTTCCCCTCTCAACTTGCACCTATGCCCTCTTGTTTTAGAATCCCCTACCATAGGAAGAAGACTGTGACGATCCATCTTATCTATGCCCCTCATGATCTTATAAATGTTTATAAGGTCACCCCTCAGCCTCCTTCACTCCAGGGAAAGCAATCCCAGCCTATTTCCATGCTGTATGTCATCTATATTAATGAGTTGGATGAGAATGTAGGTGGCATAATTAGTACGTTTGTGAATGACACCAAAATTGGTAGTATAGTGGACAGTGAAGAAGGTTCTCTAAGATTACAACGGGATCTAAATCTACTGGGAAAGTGGGCATATGAATGGCAGATGGGATGTAATTCGGATAAGTGCAAAGTGATGCACTTTGGTAAGTTAAACCAGAGCAAGACAAAACACAGTGAATGACAGGACCCTGTAGAGTGTTGTAAAACAGAGGGGCCAAGGAATATAAGTACGTTGTTTCTTGAAAGTGGCAACACAAATAAATAAGGTGGTGAAGAAGGCATATGGCACAGATGGGGCCATTGAGTATGAAAGTTGGGACGTCATGTTACAACTGTATAAGACATTGGCGAGACGGCACCTGGAATATTGTGTCCATTTCTGGTCACAATACTGTAGGAAGGATGTGATTAAGATAGAGAGGGTGCAGAAAAGACTCACAAGGATGCTGCCAGGACTAGAGGGCCTGAGATACAAGGAGAGACTGGACAGGCTGGGACTACTTTCCCTGGAGCAAAGGAGGCTGAGGGATGACCTTATAAATTTTTTAAATAGGTTTATAAAATCATGAGGGGCATAGATAAGATGGATTGTCACAGGGGAATCTAAAACTAGAGGGCATAGATTTAAGGTGAAAGCAGAGACTGAACAGGCTGGGCTTGTATCCACTGGAATTTAGAAGAATAAGAGGTGACTTGATTGGAACATACAAGATCCTGAGGAGACTTGACAGAATGGATGTGGAAAGAATGTTTCCTCTTGTAGGAGAATTCAGAACTGGAGGTTATTGTTTAAAAATTGTTTAAAAAGGCAGAGATGAGGCATTTTCTTCTTTTCTGGTCAAAGTAAATGCATTACAACAGTGATACTATTTAGGTAACTATTTAATTACCTGGAATGAGGAATAAATATGGACCTGAACATTGAGTTCTTTATAGGATTTTTTCCATCCACTGAGAAGGCTGTTGGTTCTGCGCTCAGAGCTGCACTGGAGGATCAATCTGGACCACAAGCTCAAATCTCTGGACTGAGACTTGAACCTCCACCAATATCTAGTGTTTATAAAGTGCCTTTAATGAAGTGGAATGTCCAGGGTGCTTCTCACAAGAGTATTATCAAACTGCACTTGAAACTGATAAGGGAAATCATTTGAGGATATTGAGCTTGCTGTAGAGAGGGGTAAGGTGCAATGATTTATCTGAGTTAAGTTCGGTGAATAGTGAAAAGTCTAGAGTTTCACCCATTAGTGCTCATTTTCCGTGCTTAAATCATAGAAATGACTTGGATTAGATTGTGCTTGCAATCATATCTGGGTGAAATCAGACCCATCTTGAAACCAGCTTGGACACTTCCATGTGCAATTCACCTGAATGTTTCTGATGTTTGTCCAGTGTCCATCATGTAACCAATGATGTCACAACTCATGCACTGCACTTTTCCTTCCTAACTGAAATAAATTGAAGCTTTTGGATGCAGTCTAGAAACACACAAAAAAAAAAACAGGAGCACAGTGCGCTGAACTCCTCAATGCAACATCATTTAAAGGGTCTCATTCTGAGATTGATGTTTTGCACACAGTATCTACCATCTCAGTTTTCAGTGCACAGTATACATGAAAGCTCATCATTATTGGTTTCATCACTGATTGCAGCCTTTTGACGGCATGTACTTTAGATCTGCATGGTTCAATCTCTGCCTCTTTTGATCATCCCACGCCTCATGTTGTGGGGCTACTCATGACGTAGGACTTGATCCGGGCAGCTGATCTACTCTAGAGGATATTGCTTTTCACCTCCCATCTTTTCTCCTGCCTCTATGGCACCTTCTAATGCTGCTCCTCCTTGGTTGCCAGGGGGAGAAAACATTGCAGTAGGGAGCTTTTCGTGCAGTTTCTTTTGGGAACTGCTCAGATGCTGTTTTAGTGCATGATTCAGGATGTAAAGCACCATGGCACTGTTGATGTATATTTAGTTAATTCCACTATTTTTGCAGGGGATTCAGTTGGGTGTATGTACCATATACAGCATGTTTTTAGTCAGTATCCTATCCATGGCCAACACCAGATTCCTAAAACAGACATTTTATTAAAAACTCTGTCCACTTGGTAATCGCAGGTAGAGATTATCAAGTGAGCAGAAGAAATGATTCACAATACTCAAAGCCTCCTTGAAGAAATGCAATATCCCAACGGACTCCTGGGAATCTCTTACCCATGACTGCTGAAAGTGGAGAAGGAGCACTCTGGTTAAGATTGAGAAACTTAAGTCCATGCGTTAGGAGCACACAGAATCCATGCATAAATGGTGGAAGGAACACATCATGTTATGAACTAGCCACCCACCTACCCCATTGGACATACTCTGCTCCATCTGTGGAAGTCTCCGTGGTTCCCACATTGACTTCTTCAGCCAGATCAGACCAATGAGATGAGGAGAAACAAGTCATCCTCAATCCCGAGGAACAATCTAAGAAGGATACGACATGTACCATGAACCAAAAAGGTGAAATCCAGTTTATAGCCACGTAGATCTTAAAGTGGTGATCAGGCAACTTCTTATAGTGAATTTGTGCTGATAGAAATAAAGGGTCATTTGGACAAGATACATGAGGACCCTGTTACGATGAATAAAGTTTATCTTGGAATAATATAAAAAATTCCCTGTGTAGTTGGACCCAGCAAGGAGTCAATACCTATAGGAATTAGAAATTGGGTCTAGACTGGACATTAACATAGAAGGGAGACAGCAATTAAATTCAGTGATACTCAGCACTAATCATTCACAGCAGGGGAAGAAAGGTGTAAACTCATTAATTGGTCACACAGAATTGGCACTTACTCCTTTCATTATTCTTTGCCGTAGCTCATTCTGAGTCAAGGGCCTCTCCTCATCAGTGACTGGAGAGTCCACGTCACTGTCATAATCATTTCTAGGAATAAGGAGTTATTATCATAATTAGTTTCTTTCACATTTTGATCCAGATATCACCATCATTCAATGAAAATTCCAAACGCTATCAGGGAAGAAAACCAATTGCAAGTTTTTTGGACCACACATTTTCTGAAAGCATTAACTTGTTGGAGAGTAGGTTCCATGGCCATTCTCCCAAATTTAACATACCTAGGCATGGTATTTACATTCTCACACCCTGAACACACACACATACCCACACTGCATTTACATATCGTCTGATAGCCTGCTGATTTACTGTCTCCCATTTTGCACCACCCCCAAGCACCAGTTTCATTCCTGGTTACTTTTTGCAGACTCCTCATGACACATCCTCCAAAGGAGGGGCAGTTTAAGACCACATAGTGCCTACACAGCCTCCTGTTACTGGAATATTTGAGAAGTGCTTTATAGAGTTAGATGCAAACTAAGAATCAAATCAGAATAGTTTGCAATCTCCATATGATACTTTGAGCTAGAGGTTGAGTTGATCTTTGCTCCTCCTCAAGCGTCTGGGCGGTACAAACCCTGTTGTAGGAGGTTCAATGTAGACTGGCTGGATGGGGTTGTCCAAACTCTGGCCCATCAGCAGCATAGCAGTTTTCTGCAGGTCATATGGCTTGTCATAATCCTAGAGTAAATAAAGTATAGAACAGTAAATCATTTTGCTCAAACTCTCAGACTCGCCAAGCTAAGACAAGATCTGCAAAATCTGAGTTGAATTTAATTGATCTATAAACCTTTACATGAGCCAATCCTGATGAAAACTATACAGCACTAAAAGAGCCGTTCCATATGGCAGGATCTAGAGATTTTCAGTTTGCCTCATTGTGTAAAGAAAACTACCATGACATTCATTTGCAATTATAATACACGATATTACCTCATAATTTAAGTACCAGTTACATGGTGTCACCTGTGTCAAATATTTCCAAAACTCCTCTTTTATATTCATGGAAGTCACCAGCTATTACTGGAGAATAGGGATGCAAACAACACCCCAGTGCCCATCCTTAATGTGAGAACCCAGACAGTGAGCACTGGTAGGCTATTGACCTTGAAAGATATCATTGCTGAACTTGACTCTCAGTTGTGGTCCACGCACGTCCATCTTCCAAAAAAATTGTACAGTGATTTGGGGCAGAAATTCCCTTAACAGCATCAATTCCACTATTACAGCTGCAACTTAGCCTACACTGGCTGAATCATCAGACATTGGAGGCAAAACTAGAGCTCCCAGCCAGCCTAATGGTGCTGCACCACATCTACTGATACACAGAACCATGGTGGTCCTAAAGTTCAACTCTGCCTTGCCAGAGGGGGTGTGAAGCTTCCTGCTGGGCGACAAGGACAGTTTAAAGTACTCTTGAAGTGTTTACTATTGGAATGTGGGCAACATGGCAGCAAATTTGCACCCAGCAAGCTCTCACAAACAGCAGTGAGATACATGATTTTATTGATATTGACTGAGACTTACAAATTTCCCAAAACACCTGAGGACTCACCTGATTTTCTTCCAGTTAATAGATCTTTTACATCCACCTCAGAGGGATCAAGTGGCAGCTGCTGTACAACATCTCACCTGAAAGGTAGCATCTGCAACAGTAGAGCACTCCCTTGGTACTCCACTGGAGTGTCAACCTGGATTATAAGATGAGGTCTCTGAATTGGGTCTCAAACCCACAACCTTATGAGTTGGAGGTGAGGATAGCACAACTGAGTGACAGCTGATATCATAAAATGGAATGGACTCAATCTCGTTACAAATAGGAATGTCCCCTTAATCTCTCATGGAGTTCAGAAAAACGATTTGGACTCAGTGGATGGCACAATCCAGCCATACATTCATTATGACACAGAAGATATCCTGTGGGATCAGTATTACTTTGTAACTCATAATAAACTGTAAAAGCAGAGACCATGAGTGAAGGAAGTAATGCGTAGATACCTTGGATGAAAGGTAGGATTTGATTGATAACAACTCATTGGTACGCTGTTCAATAAGACCCAGATACTGCATCACATTGTTATCTCGGATTCCAGATGAAGATCCCAACATTTCATCCAAAATTGATCGATCACAGTTTATTTTATTAAACAATGATTCAATTCCTGTAAGTGAAATACATTTCAAATTAAAAGAGGTTTGTATGGGATTTAATATAACTTACTTTCTTTGCTTCTCATTGATGCTCATTTTGCCTGAGTTGGTCCTAGCAAAGCCCAAGGGACCACTATCCATGTGTGGGTATAGAAAACAAGTCTTTGACCATGAGAAGAAGAAAAGCACAACTCAAATCCACCCATGTTCCACAATCACACCCATGGAATTTCTATCAGGAGTGATGCCATGTGTCAGAGGATAATACTCAGGGGAAGGAACTTTGACCAATTCTGTCATCCCTAGTTTAGGAACAAAGGTCAATTGTCCATTCTTTTAAATATTGCAATGTAGGCCTCACTAACAAGGCTGGCTGAAACACCACACGATACAGTGGTTGCAACACCATGGAGCCAATTAGAACTTCTAGTGCAGAATCTTAACTTGATCCAGAACCTGAATAATACACGAAACAGAATACTCAGTGCCAATTAAAAATAGGCTGTCCGCCCAACAATGGATGTGTTTATTGATTTCAAGTTGCCTTCTGTGTTGGAGGTTCTGGTATTGACACCACAAAAGTTCCACTTTACCACCTTGTCTCTTAAGTTGCCATATAGTCATCAAGTGCGATAGAGACACAGGACCAATTGAATGAGAAAAGATGAAGGTCCATCTAATTCACCTTCTACCTTTTGGTAGTCATGTCATATAACAATGATGGTATTGTTGATGATTCATTGCAGTCTGTGTTAATGAGTCTACAATATATCCCAGCATGAAGTGAAGAAACCCCCAAACATTAGAGAGCTTGGCAAATCAGTTCATGCCTTTGCTTTTTGTAGAGTTGCTGTTAAGATTTTCAAATTAAAGCGCTTAATTTAATAGAAACTGTTTACATTGAAAAAAAATGTAGGCACAGTTCATACAAATAAAGACAAGATTTTAAATAGTTACAATCAATACAGTTACAGTCAAATGGCCTCCTTTGTTGTCATAAGGAGATATGAAATTTGTACATTACTGTCATGCATTGAGCAAATTCATTCTTTCAGTCCCACAGAGACATTGTCCTTTCAGGCAGTGTGTTACAGGAAGTTTGGTGCAGGTGCTAGTTGCATTTCTCCAAAAGTTCTTTGCATAGGTTGCACCCTGCTTGGATGTTTTCTGCAGCCTGTGCTCTTGGGCCTTGGATTGTGCTAATTGGCAACTTGGTCATAAATAGCTCCCCCTACTGAAAGACTAGTAGGTTTCAGGCTGGTGGTCTTCAGCAGTAACACATATTTATATCACTGTGCTCCCGTGCTGTTGAAATATTGGGGGAACCAATGTCCAATATATCACTGCTGACACCTTCCATGCAAAGAGAAATTCCAGCATTAGGTCAATGGCAGCCTTTCCCACCCCCAAGAGCTTCAAGAGCATTTCACTGTGGTGCTGAAGTACCAAGTGTGTTGGAAGAACTGGACAGGAAGAGCCTCTCTCACCACTTTCCAGGCTATATCCTGGTGCCTGCTGAACAGTTTCAGTGAGAAGACAATTTGCCAAATGATATTACCCTTCTGGTCAAGAGAACTCTCTCTCCATAGGACTCTAACATTCCAAACCAATCATTGCCTGATTGGTTTGTGCTCAAATGGGTTTAGAGATTCCTCTCAAGGAACTTCACCTAGAATAGGTGAGTTTTTCGGGGCGGGGTGGGGGGAAGAGAGGATTGATGTTGGGTGGTTAGAAGAAGAGCTCTTAAAGTTGAGACAAATAGAACCTCAGTAAGTGGTAATACTGTGTTACTGTGATTGCATCGCAGGACTTTACTCACTCCCTAAGGCAGGCAGGTGCAAAGTTGGCCATCAGGAATAGTGCAGCATTACAAATGTTCTTCCCCCACACCCTGCCAAACTTGAAGCCTTCGTTCCCTCACCATAACTGGCAGAATCTTCGCAATAAAGTGACAGATCCTTGCAGTGTTACTCAATAGGCCTCAGGACTGGCATATTCTCTGAATCATTGCCATCACAATCACCCAGGCTACCTTCCATTTGGTCTGGAAGTCCACCTGTAGAATAGTTCCATAAAGTCTACTATCTCTGAGCTCATCAATTGTTGCTATTGTAATTAGTAAGTTTGCAATAACTAAAATAAATAGTGAAAGCATATTTATTAAGGAAACAACAAATACCAGTTTTGAGTTGATCCAGTATTTTCTTGCCTACTGTGAGCCTGCTCTCATATAACTCGCACTGTTTGCTCATTTCCTCCTGTTGAGTTTCAATCTTCTTCAGAGCACATTTACGATCTTGTTCCAGTTGCATCTCCTGTGATTTGAAGGCTTCAATCTGTGCCTGGATCTGGGGCATATTTTTAACAGGTTTATGGGAGGGCAAAGGACTGATCAGGATTTCAGAGAGGTGACCATAAAAACTACTGCACACCAGCTTGAACTGACTCATTCAAGACCAATCATTACAGGAATCAGTGAAGAACTTGTACAATGTCTTTCACAAACTCAAGGTACCCCAAAGTACTTAAAAGTCAATTAAATACTTTTGAAGTGAGAAATAACAACAGAAAAGCAGGTCAGGCAGCATCTTTGGAGAGAGAAACAGGATCAATGTTTCAGACTGATGACCTTTCAGATGCTGCCTGACCTGCTGAGTGTTTCCAACATTTTCTGTTCTTATTTCAGATTTCTGGCATCTATAGCTTTTTGCTTTTCAAAGACTTTATAAATGCATGTACTGCTGTTTTGTAGGGCTGCTTGCTTGTGCCCAACAAGATTCCTCAAAAGGCAATGAGAAAGTGACCAAATCTGATTTTAGTGACGTTGGTTGAAGGATTATTTAGCAAGTTTAAGTTTGTAATTGCAGAGAAGATGATCAATTGCTGGAACAGGTTCATTTTAGGACCAACTTTCGTGTTGTTCTTGGGAGACAATAAAATTGTTTTTCTCGGAACAAGAAATCAAATGAGCTAAACAATCTTCATCAAACTAGTATGATTGGATGGTACGATGGTGCAGCAGTTAGTGCTGCCACAATACACCTAGGGACAGGATTCATCTGCATTTGGAGAGGGAAGATTCTGTCTGACTAATTTGATTGGATTTTTCAAGGAGGTGGCAAAGTGTGTTTCTGAGGATAGTGTGTTTAAAGTTGTCTGCATGAACTTCAGCAAGGACTTTCACAAGGCCCTACACGAAGTTCAAACTAATTTGGCAAAGTGGGCCTGAAAATAGTGATAGGAACCAGAGAGAGTTCTTATTGTGATTGGAAGCCTGTGATGTATTGCAGGGATTGGTGTTAGGTCCCTGCTTTTTATTTTATACATTAATGATCTGGATGTGAATGTGGAAGATATGATTAGTAGGTTTGCAGATGACACAAAAATTGGTGCTGTTGTTGATGGTGAGGAGGGGAATCAGTGGCAGCAGAATAATTTTGACAGGAGGGAAGGGTGGGCAGAGAAATGGAAGATGGAAGTTAAACCTAAAAAATCATTGAGATGATTCATTTTCAGAGGACCAATAAGGCTAGGATAACACAATGAACAATAGAACCCAAGGAACTACTGAAGATCAGAGGGATCTTGATGTACTTGCCCAAGGATCCCTGAAGACAGGAGTGCAGGTGGTCAGGAAAGTATACGGGATACTTCATTAGCCAGAGCATGGAATATAAGAGCAAGATTATGATACAGCTATATAAACATTAGGAGGTCCTAACATCACCAGATCCTAATTCACTTCATCTTCTATTCTTTATAAGCAAAATGGTGCCCAGCATTATTGATCTCTCCCCTTTAACCTGGGTTTCTGAAGAACATTTGATTGTTATTTAAAGAAATGCTTTAGTGTGGACTTACATCAGCAATTTCCTCCAGTAGTTTCTCAATCTCACTGTTCTGCTCATTGATGTAATTAAACAGTGCAAAGTTATGATCTTCCACTATTAGGGAAAAAAAACATTGTGATCCGGAAGTTAGAATAAGCAAAGGTATGTTATCTGATTTTTTTCATTTAATGAATTTACGAAACCTTGAGCCCTCATGGTGCCATTTACATATCATTGAACAAGCCAGTGCTGTCAAAACCAGAATCACAGACTCTCAATTTCTGATGGTAGGTCTTTGATCTGAAATGCCAAATAATTCTCTTTCTATAGAAGTTGCTTGACCCAATTATCAGCATATTGGGTCTAAACTCTGCATCACTCCTGATGCAGAGTTTCAACCTGAAACATTGACAATTCCTTTCCTCCCACAGATGCTGCTCGGCCCACTGAGTTTCTTCACCTTTCCCCAATCCTTTGTGCTTTCTCCCCACCCCACCACGATCCTTTGTTCTGACCCTGCTACTCAGCTGAAACCTTTCTCATCACAAGTGGAAGGCTGAAAGTATTTCCTTACCTTCAACAAACATTGCAACCAGTGCATCCAAGTTGTCCTCCCCAGTGAGTGCTCGGATCTGCTGGAAGACAGCCTCATACATCTCCATAGTCTCCTCCTTTGGGTCCTTCCTCTTCCTCGCTGCATCGTCCTGTTCTGTAATGGTTATAAGAGAGCATGTGTTATGTGTTACAGTTCGGTGGTATTGTTGTCCTTTATTTCAAAGTACTATATTTACAAGAATCACTAAAACTCTCATAAGGGAACAAGGTTAGAGTTCAAAAACAGGCCAGTAAAAATTATGCCATGCTATTCCAGTTACCTAGATTTCCCTACTTTTCACACAGGCTGCATTGTTCAAATGATCAATTAACTATAGTCTGTCTCTGAGCTTCAAGATGTTCACTTAAGATTGCCATCTGAGAACAATTTTCCTGGTTAAATAACTTCATGTACTTTGTGCTATATTCCGGCTGGAATAGGAGAGCAGGGTGCTGCAGTGCCAGATATGCCACGGTAACTGTCTACCACACAGGATCTAGCATACATTACTGGGCTTGGAATCCAGAAACAGGAGTTCTGATCTCAGCAGGCCTATATGAGAAATTGGATTCAGTTCTTAAAACTGTGGTAAGCAAACGTGACTGCAAAGCTATTGGCTTATTTAAAAACCCAACTCATTCACAAATGGAATGGAAGGGATGGAAACATGATGTCTTCACCTATTTGTCCTTTATTTGATGCAGTGCCTCATCAACACCTTTAACTCCTAACTGAAATGTGCTTCTGAGACCTTCAGTTGTACTGTAATCACAACAGGGCATTCAGGGGTGTGCTTTCCCATTGACACCAACATCCTGAGTTTGAGTAATAAAAATGTTTGTCTCTCATGCAGGCATCATTCATTACTAATTTGTTGCTTTAGTTAGCAAGGCTTTTTTAAAATTATTTTTACCTTGCTTGTAGGTGCCATGTGAAGCTTCATCTTCACTAGAGCGCTCCTGAGCTTTAATTCCCATGAACTCCTTCAGCTTTTTATCATGGTCAATGACTCGCTGGAGTTCTTTCATCTCAGCTGCATGCAGTGCCAGGTCCTTCTCTGCCTTCTCCTTTAATTGAAGCATCTTTGTCTGTGCCTCATCCCTGCAAATGGATAAGCTACTGATAACTTGGCACCACCTTGACAAGAGGGAAATATTCTTTCCGGTCCATGCTGGAATTAGATTCCGTGAGTATCCTTGACCACATCAATCTCGGGATTCTGTTGCTACTGACAAGACCAGTACTTATAGATATATTTCTTTGAGAAGGTGTAGGAGAATCCTATTCTTAAACTGCTTCAATCCAATGCTTTGTGGTGGTTGTTGATACTATTAAATGGAGAGTCAGCCACGTGCTTTTGTCTGGACAATGAGAGTTACTAGGCTATTACACCAAAGGGATTGTCACAACCAGGTCAGATACTATTCATTTCCACTGGCAATTAAGAATTCAATGGCAATCAGGAATCATTAGATAGCTTTCAGCACTAAAGTTCCGTCTTGTTTTTTCCTGATTCAGCCGTAGGATGCTGAGGCCAATTATAACATTTCGGTCATCTGAGAGCATTTAACTCAGCACAGACTATGACCCATGACCTCACTGGTCCATGTGCCACAGCCTCTCGCTGCTTTAATTGGCTGAGCCTGCAGAAGATCAAATGGGGGCAGTTTTGTCCTTTGTAGTTTAGATTCCTTGACATTAAGTTAGAACACTGAAGCATAAATAACTTCTGGTGCCACAGAATACTGAGAAACTCCACTGGATACATAAAAAAGCAAGAGTAAGGTGAGGGAGGAGTTAATGGGCTGTTTGGGATGGAAAACCTTAAAAGTCATTTTTATTGGCTGCACTAACTCTGGTCTTCACTATGCATACTTATTCAGTTCTGACAGAGGGAACAGCAGAAATAGTGAATAGGTTTCCAGCATGCCTCCTGGTGTGGTGAAACATGTCAGAAGACTCTTTCAATTTGTTAATTTTGACAAGGTGAGATGAGCTGAGAAGAGGAGTCCCTGGTATGCAGTGTCATCACCTGGCATCGTAGGCAGCAGTTGAAATGTCAATCACAGAACCAATTTCCTTCCGAGTCTCAAGAAGCTCCTAATCAAAGTGAGAGAGGCACATTAAATGTCTGGGGTTAGATGACGTTCTGGGGATAAGAAATATCAGATTTTCTCTATGTAATTATAACAGCTTTACTTCTTCAGTTAGTGAGCAACCAACAATCAAAGGAACATCTTAAATTTTTTAGATGTTATATTTAACTTTTATTTACAGCGTGGTAACAGGCCCTTCCAGCCCAACCTACCCATATGTCTTTGCAATGTGGGAGGAAACCAGAGCACCCAGAGGAAACCCACGCAGACACGGGAGAACGTACAAACTCCTTACAGACAGCGACGGGAATCGAACCCCGATCGCTGGCGCTGTAATAGCGTCGCGCTAACCGCTATGCTACCGTGCCGCCGTTGGAACAAGAAGAGGCCGTTGAATTTGAGAATCTGCCACCATTCTCAGATTGCCTTTTTTCTGAATTTGCAATTCAATATAGGACAGTTTATTTAATTCCTTTACACTGACTCCAGTTCCTGGTTGCATACCTGGTCCTACCCACTGATTCATGCCTAGGTGTTCTGTACAAAGTATGCTGGAGTGGTCCTGATGACACATTGTCTCTGCACAGGAAAATATCAGCTGCTTGCACTCCAAAAGAGCAGGGCCAAGTTTGAGATCTCTCTCTGTGAAACTAGCGTAGAAACCAGAGCTAGATTGTTTAAACCATGCTCTGGCAAATTGTAAAACTGAATTTAATAAGTTTGACATCTTGTGGACTCACTCAGGGAAACAATTTCTCTTCTACCACTATGTTAAGACATGATGCATTTAGACAAGTTGGGATGGGCAGTAAATGCCAATCTCTTGAGTGCCACTGAAGGCAAATTGGAAAACAAAGTATCACCAATGCATCTTGCTATAGGGGGATTTGTTTTGATTAGAGACTCAGCATGCAGATTGGTGAGACAGGACCTTCCCTAAGGAGTTGACATCTATGAAGCCACTGACCCTGGACTGCAGTCACTTTAGACCACGAGCAAGATGAGGCACATTCACGCAAAGGAGAAAATATATACAAAAGTGAGAAACAAGTGATTTTAATCCTTACTTTTTCTAGCTTTCTGTGGAGCTGCTCAAATCTTGAGCGCTCAACACGCAGTGTGTCAATCTGTTCCCTCAGCCGCCCGTTTCTCATGAGCTGGGTATTGAATTTACTTAGTGCCTGTAAATGGGGGAGAGTAATCACTGTAAATTATTTCACATGATAGGACAGCAAAGTTGCCAGCTTTACTTGAAGCTCTCACCAGATCTCTCACTTCCACCTTAGCCCACATCCACTCAATGGCCACCTTGTACCCTGTCCCACTTTTCTGACATTAATTAACTGACAAGCCAATTTTGCCATGCTCTAGTTTCCTATTTTAAGCACAAAATTAACAGATACTTTGAGCTAAAAATCCCCAGAAATGGTTGGGTCCAGCTGATGTGTAAAAATATCAATAATCTCAGACCTACCTTTCTCCATGTTTAATGGAGATTGATCAGGATGCAGGTAGAAAACCTTCTCCCAGAAGGAATATTCTTAATTTGAATATTATTACAAGGCAGAAAGCCCTGTATTTAATCTTTCCTTCAGGTTTAATCCTGATAACTTGAGTTTCCAGACCCCAAGAAACCCAGAAGCGCATGGTGGGATAAGGACTGAATGAGAACAAGAAATATGCTTTTAGTTAAAAAAAAAATCACAACATGGTTAAAGAGGGCCTTAGTTCCACAGTGCCTCTCAATGCTGACCTGCACATTAAAAAAAGAAATCCTGGATCTGTTGTCAGTAAGGTTTAAAACTAATAAGATGAGGTGATTTGGCTTCACAGTTTAATATTCATCTTTATAATTCTCTAGCAATTTTCTCCTGGAAATGAATTTTCAGTTCCTCTCCAGTCATCCCTAGTATACAGCTGTCACACCTTCTGTGCAGTTCTCTAAACACTCATGCCTAGGTCAGGCATGAAAGAGTCCAATCCCAGTGAAATTGAAGCTCAATTAGAGGCAAACAGGGGTAAAAAGAGATTCAACTTGGGAATTTAAAAGCAATCTCTCTCTAACCATATTGGAGCTTATAGACTTCTGCTGTTTGTGGTCTCAACAGCTCCTGTCATTTTTTTAAGTTCACATCAACAGTATTTGCCTCATGGTAACTAGAATCATGGAATTGTTACAGCGTAGGAGGCCATTTAACCCACAGAATCTGTGCCAGCTCCTTGAAGAGCATTCAGATTACTGGACTTTACCTACTTCTTTGTCACACTCTGAGAATTCTCACCCTGTCCAGGCGGTCCTCCATGATCCCAATGTTCTTCTCCAGGTGTTCATTCATTGCTTTAACATTAACACCTTTACTCAACCCCTTCTTCTGCTCAAAGATTTTTTGCTCCAAGACCTTTATCTGTATTAAAAGGATTTAAACAAAGGGAAACATTTATTGATAAGATAAGATATAACCATGTCAACATCGACCTACACATACAGACACACACACTGACACACATGCAGAGATACTCTCATTTGCGCCTATGCAGACATAATGTATGTGAGCACATGGAGGTATCCACAAACACACACACACATGCTCAAACACACACACAAGTGCATGTCCACAAAGCTATAGAGATTCACTCCCACACACACACATAAACACACAAATCTCAAAAAGCCACAGAATATTTGGATATGTTTCTTTACCCACAGTTACTGCCAAGATAGGATATTTCATGGTGGGAAGGGACCCCTGTTGTTTGACCAAACACAGAGACACAGAAGAATCATCCAAAAAAACTGGCATGTTCCTGAGCACCAGGTCTAAATCAGCACTGCCTTTGGGCAGGTCACCAACAGATTCATTGGGAGACAATGTAAGACATGTTTAGAAGAATGAAGTGAAGTGTGATGAATCCAGTCATTTTCGTGATCGATGTAGTTACTGTGTAACTGTACTGTGTAACTGAGCCACTGGGCAAAGCCTCAGAGATTATGCCCTAGGTGGGCCACAGCAACTAAACTTAACAAGCACTTGATATCCTCATTGTTAGATCTGGTCCTGTGCAATGAGAGAGGTAAAATCAACGATCTTGTAGTTAGGGATCCTCTTGGAAAGAGTGATCGTAGTATGACTGAATTTCTCATACAAATGGAGGATGCAATAGTTAAGATCTAAAACCAGTGTATTATGCCTGAACAAATGAGACTACAATGGGATGAGGGAGAAGTTGACTGGCATAGACTGGAAACACAGGCTATATGGTGGGACCGGGAGGAACAGTGGAAGACTTTCAAACAGATTTTTCATGGTGATCAACAGAGGTATATTCCAGTTAAAAGTGAGGACAGTAAAGGTGGGGAGAGCTAGCCTTGGATAACTCAGGAAATAAAAGAAGGCATCAAGTTAAAAGCTCATACATACAACGTCACCAAGAATAGTGGGAAACAGGAAGATTGGGAAAACTTTAGAAAGCAACAAAGAACCACCAAGCAAGCAATAAGGAAAGGGAAGATGAATTATGAAAGTAAACTAGCACAAAATATAAAAGCAGATAGTAAAAGTTTTTATAACTATATAAAATGGAAAAGGGTGGCTAAAGTGAACGTAGGTCCCTTGGAAGATGAGAAGAGGAAATTAATATTGGGTAATGTGAAAATGTCTGAGGCCTTGAATGACTATTTTGTGTCAGTCTTCATGGTGGAGGACACATCTAACATGCCAAAGAGAGATGTTATGAATGCAATGGGAAGTGAGGACCTTGACACAATCGCTATCACTAAAGAGGTAGTGATGAGCAAGCTAGTGGGCCTAAAGCTAGACAAGTCCCTTGGTCCTGATGGGATGCATCCCAGGGTACTGAAAGAAATGGCGGAAGTTATAGTAGAGGCTTTTGTGATAATTTACCAAAATTCTGTGGACTCTGGGCAGGTGCCGGCAGATTGGAAGGCAGCGAATGTCACACCACTGTTTAAAAAAGGATGTAGGCAAAAGACAGGTAACTATAGGCCAGTTAGTTTAACATCTGTAGTTGGGAAAATGCTTAAAGCTATCATTAAGGAAGAAATAGTGACACATCTGGTTCCATCAGGCAGACACAGCATAAAATAAGGGCGCATGGAGTTGGGGGTAATGTATTAGCATGGATAGAGGATTGGTTAACCAATAGAAGGCAGGGAGTTGGGATAAATGGGTGTTTCTCTGGTTGGCAATCAGTGGTGAGCAGGGTGCCACAGGGGTCGGTGCTGGGCCCGCAACTGTTTATGATATACATTAACGATTTGGAAGAAGGGACCGAGTGTAGCGTATCTAAGTTTGCCGATGACATTAAATTGAGTGGAAAGGCAAATTGTGCAGAGGATGCAGAGAGTCTGCAGAGAGGTATCGGTAGGTTAAGTGAGTGGGCAAGGGTCTGGCAGATGGAGCAAAGTGTTGGTAAAATTGAGGTCATCCACTTTGGAAGGAAAAATAGAAGATCAGATTATTATTTAAATGGTGAAAGATTGAAGTATGCTGTTGTGCAGAGAGACTTTGGAGTGCTTGTGCATGAATTGCAAAAGGTTGGTTTGTAGATGCAACAGGTTATCAAGAAGGCAAATGGAATGTTGGCCTTCATTGCTAGAGGGATTGAATTTAAGAGCAGGGAGGTTATGCTGCAACTGTACAGGGTACTGGTGAGGCCATATCTGGAGTACTGCGTGCAGTTCTGGTCTCCTTACTTGAGGAAAGATTTACTGGCTTTGGAGGCGGTGCAGTGGAGGTTCACCAGGTTGATTCTGGAGACGAGGGGGTTAGCCTATGAGGAGAAATTGAGTCGGCTGGGACTATAGTCACTGGAATTCAGAAGAATGAGAGGGGATCTTATAGAAATATGTAAAATTATGAAAGGGATAGATAAGATAGAGGCAGGAAGGTTGTTTCCACTGGTAGGTGAGACTAGAACTAGGGGACATAGCCTCAAGATTCGGGGGAATAGATTTAGGACAAAGATGAGGAGGAACTGCTTTTCCCAGAGAGTAGTGAATCTGTGGAATTCTCTGCCCAGAGAAGCAGTAGAGGCTACTTCATTAAATATGTTTAAGACACAGTTAGATAGATTATTGCATAGCAAGGGAATTAAGGGTTATGAGGAAAAGGCAGGCCAGATCAGCCATGATCTTATTGAATGGTGGAGTAGGCTCGATGGGCCAGATGGCTTACTCCTGCTCCTGTTTCTTATGTTCCCACATTACAGAGGAAAAAAAAGCCAAAATTTACGTTAATGATCCTGTCTGAAGATTGCATGAGCACGGAGCAGGGCAAGGACAGGATTTCTTTAGTACAAGTAAAATATTCTGTCATCGCACATGGTATCTAGTTGCACATGAAAAACCATCACTGTTGAGATTTAGAGCTCTCCTGTAGATGACACATTGAAGGATCTTTAACATCCAGCAGAAACAGTTAAATAGGAATAGGTAAATCAGTTGTGTTCCCATACATCCCAAGTTTAGAAGGCCTGACTGTCCTAGCATCCAAGGCTTCTATTATCTGAGCCAAGCAGCAACTGATATCCACATATGTTAATAGGGCCTAATCCCTTCTGAATCTGGACAGCAGAGTTCCCTGCAGAGGCAGCACTAGAGGCAGCATTGATATAACCAGGTCCTGATAATTGAAGTATTAAATCCTACTTTGTGGAGCCAAGAGTATCTGGAGTGTGTACCTCACCAACACATGTATCTCCTCCAGATTCCTGCTTGGATCCAGTTCAAACTTTCCACCCATCCTGCATCCCCTACCTAGTCCCACCTCCAACACTGCATCTCTTTGGACCTGGAGTAGTGTCTGGGCTGCGCAAGCTTCCGCCATTTTCTGATGTTGCTTTCCTGCTTTGGGTAGTAAATCAGGCAGTGGTATATTGGACCTGGTCATTAGAATCAAATGAATCTCCCACCCATGGGCACTCTGGCTGAAATTACATTTGCACCAGAAGTTGAGTTGCCTCCTTTCAATGCCAAGTAGTAAACCACATCTTCACCTCCGCTTCCAGATCTTTGATTGTTTGCTTCTCATTGGTGATTTGTTCCTCCAGCTTCTCCTGGTAGCTCAGGCTGTTCTGAATACTTTCCATGTCCTCTCGGTCCTGCTGTTGGTTCTGTTTGCTCTCTAAAAGCCGCAGGTTTAACATTAACTCCTCGCGATCCTTTTTCATTTTCTCAATTTCTGCCCTAGCAAAATCAGAAGGGTTAGAAGTCACCAGACTTGCAAATAGGGACTCAAAGAAACTACTTTAAGCCTTTCAGGACTTATATAAGCATGTACCTTACAGCCCTTCTCAGTATAAGTACAGCACAAGTCTGAATCAGAGTAAAGCTCCCTTTATGCTGTTTTATGAAACACTCCTGCATAGGACAGCTTGTATTAATCCTCCATTTTGTCCCAGCTTTAAAAGTTCATCCACCAACCTCCTCCTACATTGACTCAGAGCACTGCAATTTCTATCAAAACTATATTTCTACTTTGACAACCTACTCTCACATCAGTCTGCTCTATATGGGATTCACGGTCATAGAGTGGAAGGTTAATTCAACCACCTCTGGTTATCAGCTGATACTTAGTCCATAGAGCTGTATCCTGGTGACACTTACAACTGCTTCCTAAGCAGCTCCTGTGATTCAAGGGTATAGGCCTGGCGATCTCCTTCCATGATTCGAAACTGATGCTGCAGCTTTGCCAACTCACTTTCAGCTATAAGGAAACAAATGGGATCTTAGGGAGCAGGTAGAGATATTTTCTAAGGAAAAACTTGCATGCAGCTGATATTATTCCCCTGTCCCAAAATTGTTATGCAATTAACATCAGTCTGTGTTCCATCATTTACATCAAGCACACAAATCAAATCTGAAATTGAGCAAATAAGTTTCCTACCAAGACCTTCCATGTCTCCGTCACTCCCATTGGAGCGGTTACTTGATGCACTCCCACGAGGCATAGTGCACTTCCAGGTTCGCTCTGAAACACAAAAATATTTTGAAATAATGTTTTGTACAATAATGGCTATCTTACTTCCTTTGGCTATGTTAGTTGATGCAGAGAGCTCTGAGGGACAGTCTATGTGCAGAAGTTTTGTGATATTTCTGATTAATCTGCATTCCATGGTAACATAAAAGAGTTGCACAAATTACTGATCTTTTATTCAGGATCTGTGATTAAGACAGAAATTCGCAATATCCTGTATCAAGTCAGTTTTCACATGGACTCTGCTTAAAGCCTGTCCGGCCTGTGGAGGTTTCATGGACTATCCGTCACTGAAACTGCAATTTCATATAAAAATTCAACATCGATTAACTACCAGTTTCTAGTTAAGGTTAGGAAGATCATTTTTGGTTGCTATTCAATCTGTTCCCAAGCCTGGAGCAGGTTTTCTTTTGATTTTGTAAGCACCTCATCAAAAGAGGGTCTTACTCTTCTAAAATCTAAAATAATTAGCAAAGCTTAAAGTGGCAATTTGGAGAAGGCTGTTTGAGAAACTCCAATTTGCCTCAATGCATAAACCATTCTTCCGAAAGCTGAACATTGAAATAAAGCAGAGATAAAACATAAAGTGTTGGAAATACTTAGCAGGTCAAGCAGTAGCTAGGGAGTAAAAGAAACGATGTTTTGGTCAGAACTGGAAAAAATTGGAGATAAAAGTTTTATGATGTAGTGGAAAGGAGGAGAGAAGGTGAACACAGCAGGAAGATCAGTGATAAGTTGGATATATTAAATTACAAAAATTACACATCTGAAAGATGGTGGTAAAAGATTAGTAATTAACAAAGGTAGGTGTGGAGGAGGTATCAACAGGAGTAGCAGAATAATTATCTGAAATTACCAGGAGGAAAAAGCAGAATACTGGACATGTGAAATACAAATGCTGCAGTTTTGAATTATCCAGAATTGTTGAGGTCAATATTCAGTCCAGAAGGCTGTGGTGTGCCTTGCAGAAAGATGAGGTGTCGCTCTTGAGCTTATGATGCCCTTCGCTGCAATGGTGCCAGGGATTGAAAACAAAGTGGTCGGAGGGAAAGTGGAAGAAAAAGAAATGAATACTTTAAGTTTGAGATTCAAGCCTGTTGTGGCTGATTATGTGAAATTCTTGAATTCAAATTTGAGCCAAGTAATAAGATGAAGCATTCTTCCTTGAGCTTCATTGAACAGTGTAGGAAGCTAAAGACAGAGAAGTCAGATAGGACTGTGATGGAGAATTAAACTAACAGGCAATTGGGAGCTTGGGCTCTCTCTTGTGGACTGAATGCAGTGTTCTGCAAAATGATTGCCAAATTTGCATTTGATTTCTCCAATGTAGAGGAGGGCTTATTGTGAGCACCAAGTAGAAACACAGAAAATAGGAGCAGAAGTAGGTCCTTTGGCCCTTTGGACTTGCTCCTCTGTTCACAATCATGGTTGATCATCCACTTCAGTATCCTGTTCCCCATATTTCCTGATCCCTTTGGCAATAAAAAATATATCTACCTCTTCCTTGAATATATATTTAATGACTTGGCTTCCACTGCCTTCTGTAGTGGAGAATTCCACAGGTTCACCACCCTCTAAGTGAAGAAATTTCTCCTGACTCTCAAATCTAAATGCCATACCCCATATCCCGAAATTTCTATCTCTGGTTCAGGAACCTCTGGCCATTGGGAACATCCTCCCTATATCTAGTGCATCCAGTCCTGTTGTAACATTGTAGGTTTCTATAAGTTCCCCTCTCATGCCAAAGCAATATACTAAATTGGAAGAATACAAGTTAATTGCTTCTTCACCTGAAAAGAACACAAGAACCTAAGAAGTAGGGACAGGAGTAGGCCATTTAACCCTCAGGCTTGCTCCACTGATCAATAAATTACGGCTAATCTGATTCTGGCCTGGACATCAGTTTTAGGCCCAGTCCCCATAAACAATGATTTGCTTAATATCTAAAAATCTATGTGCCTCAGTATGTGGCATTTAGTATCAGTTGTTAAAGGGTGACCATGGCTTTAAAGCTAGTACATTATTAAGTACACGTGATTGGCTGCTCTCAGGGTTGTAGCAAATGTCTGAGGGATAAACAGTAACGCTGTTGATGGATTTCTTGTCTGTTCAGTTCCCCACCTACAAGATTACTCAAATTATCTCGGCACCACGCACAGCCTAGAATATACTTAATGTTTCTTGCTCCACTTCTGTCCTTTGAGATGTAATTTCTCCCTATCCTAGTCTTAAATGGTTGCCATCTTATCCTGAGACTTTGCCCACTGGTTCTTTTAGCATCTACCCTGCCAGTAATCACCTTCTGAACTCCACAGATGTAGGTCCAATCTGCTTATTTCTTCATCATAAGATAATCCCTTCAAATCTGGAGTAAATCAAGCAAAACTCCTCTGAACTGCCCATGAGGCAAGTATATCTTTGCTTCATTAAGTGAACATAATTGCATGTAGCACATCAATTGTAAAGTAAGACTCTGCAGATGCTGGAAATTTGAAATAAAAATAAAGAATGCTGGAAATTTTAAGCAGGTCAGGTAGCAACTGTGGAGGGGGAAGACCTTTTATCAGAATGTGGCAAGGTCAGAAAACAAGCATGTTGCAGAGAAGGATTGGGGATGGAGAGAACACAGGGAGCATTTGTTTCTAGGGTAGAGACCAGGAAAGGCAGTGGTACAGATAGTGGTGGTGCTGGCTGAGAGTGAGTGTGAGAGCCCGTTAATTAGAAATGATGGGTTTGGAGGAGATGTAAATAGAAGGAGATAAATGAAGACAGAGCAGAGGGAGAAAAAGCAATGCTGTGGTACTTCTGTTGTGGTCTTACCAATGTCCAGTACAGTTGAAGCAAAACCTTTCTAGTTCATCCCCCTTATAAAAAGGCCTTCCCAATTAAGAGTTTGGGACCCAGTACAGTGACAAAAGAAGAGGGAAATGGCAGATGGACATTGATATTTCCTGCATTTGCACAGGAAGATCCCATGAGAAGAGGAATGGAGATAGAAGAGTGAATCAGAGGTTCCTGGAGGTAACAGCTCCTTTGCATTACTGAAAGGGGAAGGGACAGGAAGATGTGCCTGGTGATAGCAACACATTGTAGGTAAAGGTTACATAGGACAGTCCACTGATTGTGGAGACTGGTGGGTGGAAGATGAGAACAAGGGGATCCTCATCCTGGTTCAAGGCAGAATAAGAAAGGCCAAGAGCAGCAGTGTAGGAAATGGAGTGCATGTGGTTGAGGGTCTTGTTGAGAGTTTTGCATTTCATGAAAGGCTTGTATGCAAGTACATCAAGAAATTGGGAACTCTAAAAGAATGTCATAATTTATTGCAAGGGGGATTGAAAACAAAAGGAGGGAGATAATCCTTCAGATATATAAGGCATTGGTGAGACCGCATCTGAAGTACTGTATACAGAACTGGTCTCCTTATTTAGGGAAGGTTGTAGGTGTATGGGAAGCAGTTTAAAGGTTTACTGTCCTGATGCCTGGCATGGCTTGGTTGTCTTATGAATAGTTGCTCAGTCTAGTCTTTTAATGGGGTTTTGTAGAGCAAAAGGGAATGAATGAAACATTCAATATCCCAAGTAATCTTGACAGGGAGGATGTTGAGATGATGCTCCCTCTGGAAGGAGAATCTGGAACTAGGGGTCACGGGTCCACAGCATTCTGAAGGGGGAGGGTGAACAGCCAGAGGTCATGGTACGTACTGGTACCAATGACATAGGTAGGAAAAGAGATGAGGTCCTGAAGAGGGAATATAGGGAGTTAGGTAGGAAACTGAAAAGCAGGACCTCAAGGGTAGTAATCTCTGGATTGCTGCCTGTGCCACGTGCCAGTGAGGGTAAGAATAGGATGATTTGGCAGATGAATGCGTGGCTGAGAAATTGGTGCAGGGGACAGGGTTTCAGATTTGTTGATAATTGGGATCTCTTCTGGGGAAGGTACAACATGTACAAAAGGGATGGGTTACACCTGAACTGGAGGGGGACCAATATTCTTGCGGGCAGGTTTGCTAGAACTGTTGGAGAGGGTTTAAGCTAGTTTGGCAGGGGGATGGAAACCAGAGTGATAGGTCAGAGCTTGGTTCATTTAGTGTACAAGTAGATGCAGAGTGTAGAAAGACTGTGAGGAAGGATAGGCAGTTGAAAGGGCAAAATTTCAGTCAGTTGGATGGGCTGAAGTGTGTCTACTTTAATGTGAGAAGTATCAGGAACAAGGGTGATGAACTTGAGAGTGTGGGTAAGTACGTGGAACTATGACGTGGTGGCCATTACAGAGACTTGGCTGTCGCATTGGCAGGAATGGCTGCTGAATATTCCGGGGTTTCGAAGTTTTAAAAAGGACAGGGATGGAGGTAAAAGAGGTGGGGCAGTGGCTTTGATGATAAGGGACAGTGTCACAGTTGTGGAAAGGGAGGATGTCCTGGAGGAATTGTCCACTGAGTCAGTGTGGGTGGAAATCAGAATCAGGAAGAGAGTGATCATTCTATTGGGAGTATTCTACAGACCCCCCAATAGCAGCAGAGACACTGAGGAGGAGATCGGGAGGCAGATTTTGGAGAGGTGCAAAAATAACAGGGTTGTTGTCATGGGTGATTTCAACTTCCCTAATATTGATTGGCATCTTCTTAGTGTAAAGGGGATAAATGGGACGGAGTTTGTTCGGTGTGTACAGGAAGGATTCCTGACACAGTATGTGGACAGGCCGACTAGAGGAGAGGCCATACTGGACCTGGTGCTAGGCAATGAGCCTGATCAGGTTTCAGATCTCTCGGTGGGAGAGCATTTTGGAGATGGTGACCGTAACTCCTTGACCTTTACCACAGCCTTGGAGAGGGATAGGAGCAGACGATATGGGAAAGTATTTAACTGGGGGAGGGGGAATTATGATGCTATTAGGCAGGAACTTGGGAGCATAAATTGGGAACAGATATTCTTGGGGAAGTGCACAGAGGAAATGTGGAGGTTGTTTAAGTACTTGCATGGGGCTCTGGATAGGTTTGTCCCATTAAGGCAGGGTAAGGATGGTAGAGTGAAGGAACAGTGGTTGACTCGAGATGTAGAATATTTTGTCAAGACGAAGAAAGAAGCTTACCTGAGGTTTAGGAAGCATGGATCAGACAGAGCTCTGAAGAGTTACAAGATAGCCAGGAGGGAGCTTAAGAATGGACTTAGGAGAGCTAGAAGGGGGCATGAGAAGTCCTTGGCGAGTAGGATCAAGGAAAACCCCAAGGCATTCTATGCGTATATGAAGAATAAGAGGATGACTAGAGTGAGGGTAGGACCGATCAGGGATAAAAGAGGAAACATGTGCCTGGAGTCAGAAGAGGTAGGGGAGGTCCTTAATGAATACCTTGCTTCGGTATTCACCAGAGAGAGAGACCTTGACGTTTGTGAGGATGGCGTACAACAGACTGATATGCTAGGGCATGTCAATGTGAGGAAAGAGGATGTGCTGGAACTATTGAAAAACATTAGGATAGATAAGTCACCGGGGCTGGACAGGATATATCCAAGGTTATTACAGGAAGCTAGGGAAGAGATTGCTGTGCCTTTGGCGACGACCTTTGCATCCTCACTGGCCATTGGAGTAGTGCCAGATGATTGGAGGTCGGCAAATGTTGTTCCTTTGTTTAAGAAAGGGAGTAGGGGTAGCCCTGGGAATTACAGACCAGTGAGTCTTACCTCAGTGGTGGGCAAATTACTGGAGAAGATTCTTAGAGACAGGATTTATGGACATTTAGAGAAGCATAGGCTGATTAGGGACAGTCAGCATGGCTTTGTGAGGGGCAGGTTGTGCCTCACAAGCCTGATTGAATTCTTTGAGGATGTGACAAAGCACATTGCTGAAGGTAGAGCAGTGGATGTGGTGTACATGGATTTTAGTAAGGTGTTTGACAAGGTTCCTCATCGAAGGCTTATTCAGAAAGTCAGGAGGCATGGGATCCAGGGAAACTTGGCTGTATGGATTCAGAATTGGCTTGCCCCTAGAAGACAGAGGGTGGTGGTAGATGGAGCGTATTCTGACTGGAGGTCAGTGACGAGTGGTGTTCTGCAGGGATCTGTTCTGGGACCCCTGCTCTTTGTAATTTTTATAAATGACTTGGATGAGGATGTGGAAGGGTGGTTTGGTAAGTTTGCTGATGATATAAAGGCTGGTGGTGTTGTGGATAGTGTAGAAGGTTGCTGTAGGTTACAACAGGATATTGATAGAATGCAGAGCTGGACTGAGAAGTGGCAGATGGAGTTCAACCTGGATAAGTGTGAAGTGATACACTTCAGGAGATCGAATTCGAAGGAAGAATACAGGGTTAATGGCAGGACTCTTAGCAGTGTGGAGGAACAGAGGGACCTTGGGGTCCACGTCCATAGATCTCTCAAGGTTGCCACGCAGGTCGATAGGGTTGTTAAGAAGGTGTATGGAGTGTTGGCCTACCTTAGTTGGGGTATTGACTTCAAGAGCCGCAAGGTGATGTTGCAGCTCTATAGAACTCTGGTCAGACCACACTTGGAGTATTGTGTTCATTTCTGGTCGCCTCATTATAGAAAGGATGTGGAAGCTTTAAAGAGGGTGCAGAGGAGATTTATCAGGATGTTGCCTGGATGGGAGAGCATGTCTTATGAGGATAGGTTGAGCAAGCTAGGGCTTTTCTCTTTGGAGAGAAGGAGGATGAGAGGTGACTTAGTAGAGGTGTACAAGATGATAAGAGGCATAGATCAAATGGACAGTCAGAGACTTTTTCCCAGGGCGACAATGGCTAACAGGAGGGGACATAATTTTAAGGTGATTGGAGGAAGGTATAAAGGGATGTCAGGGGTAAGTTTTTTTTACACAGAGTGGTGGGTGCGTGGAATGCACTGCCAGCAGAGGTTGTGGGGGCAGACACATTAGGGACATTTAAGAGACTCTTAGATTGACACATGACTGATAGAAAAATAGGAGGCTATGTGGAAGGGAAGGGTTAGATAGATCTTAGAGCAGGATAAAATGTCGGCACAACATCGTGGGCCGAAGGGCCTGTACTGTGCTGTAGTGTTCTATGTTCGAAAAGTTAAGGAGTTGCAACTTAGGACGGAGATAAGGCATCTTTTTCTCTTGGACTGCTGTGATTCTTCCTCATAAAGAGGCAGAAGCAGAATCTTTAAAGACAGAGGTAGAAAGATTCTGGATAAGCAAGGGAATGAAGAGTTGGTGTTGATAGTTTCAAAGCGTTGAAGTTACAATCAGATAAGCCACGATCTCATTGAATGGAGGAGGTTTGAGCGGCCGAGTGACCTACTCTTGCTCCGTTCACGAGTAACGTTGGCATTATGGGATCACATCTGAAGTAAGGTGTACAGGAAGGATGTAAATGCAATAGAAGACATATAGGAAGCACTGGTGTAGGAGATAGTGCAACAGAAAGAGAGAAATTGGGAGATTGGAAAGGTGTCCTTTTAGCAGCAAGGTGGAAGGTATTGCTGTCAGGGTATCTGTGGGAGGCAATCGGCTTTGTAAGGTTAATGGCGAAGTTCTGGTTATTAAAGGCCAGTACTGTTTTTCAACTGTGGAGGGATTTACCGTGACTTCGGCTGTCAATTCATACCCACAGCAACCGCTGGATAGTGATCAGGAACCCTGAGTGATTTCCCCTTCCTAATGCAGCTCCGCCAAGACCATGTCCGGCGCCCTACCCATTGTCCCGCTGATACTGGTTAATTCGGCGCATTTCCGCGACGGCATTTGGAACCATCCTGGTCCTTTGATTCAGAATCACTGAGCATTGGAGATACTTCCGATAGAGAAAAATAAAACCAAAGCAACTAAAATTAGTAAAAATTGGCATTGATTCTCGTTGAAGCTTCATTGGAATTTTCTAAATACTCGAAATAAAAGCTTTTCAGATTAGCAAATCTCAGTAAACAGGAACTGGGAAAAATGGGAATTTCTGTTCTATTTGCAATCACGCTTGAATTATATTGAATTATAATGCATGAGTCAAAGCAAATAAATGGGTTACTGGAGACTCTGTTGGAAATGTTTATTAGATTAGGTTTAAATTATTGTCGGAAGTTTGCAAATCAGAAACGATCTGGGTGTAACCTGTAAGAAATTATCACTTCCTACCTGGCGCACAGGATCGACGAGGGCTGGAACCTACTCGTGTCCTGGTATATGCAGTTAATTTCGGCAGGAAACGTTGTTAGCAACAGTTTCTAGGGCCGGAGGCACCAGCCAATCCACAGAGGCTACACTTGCTGGTGTAGTTTTCGATACAATGTGTTGCGATGGTTACCGTACCAGCAGTTCAGCCGAGTTTTACTTTTCACTAAAGTTGCTGGCAGCTTGTTGTATCTATTGCCACTGGCTTTGTTCAGGCCGGGCAGAGTTGGAACTTCGAGAAGGGTGCATTGTTAAACCTTTCAAATTGTACATATCATACAGTTATGAAGATAGAGACGTACTTATTTTTCCATTTATGTCAGTGTTTCTTAATATGGGGTTATTAAGAACATGAAAAATACAAACAGTGAAATCCATATTTGAGCACTCAGGTTTGCTCCAACTTTCAATAATGTGACTGATCCTTTGCCACGTGACCACTTTTCTGCACCAACCCTGTAGGTATTGTGAATATACTCAGCAAATGAGTCTCCATGGTTCTCTTGGGAAGACAATTTCAAAAATTCACTACTCTCCAGAATTTGTTTCTCACTTCTTTCTTTTTCAATCTTTTTATTAGTTTTCAAATTAATACAGATTAATATATCAATGTTTATACATGTAATACAAAGAGATCAGGAGAGCAATCATGACATGGATAATCATAAAGAACAATAGAGTATAAAAAATCTGTAGATCCAATGATCTGTTAGTGAATGAATATAATATAAAAGAAAAATATTTATTATAAAATATAAAAAAAGAAAAAAAAAAACCAAAACAACAAGAAAAATTATAAACTATATCAAACCAAACTAAGCTAAAGAAAAAAAATTTAAAAAAAACAAAAAAAACTGGACTAAAATTTCTCAATAGAAACAGAGCAATATTATGTCGTCAATTGAAAGGTTATTATAAGGGGATCTATATCATGTGAAAATATTGAATAAATGGACTCCAAACTTCCTCAAATTTAAGTGAAGGATCAACAGTACCACTCCTAATTTTTTCCAAGTTTAAACATGATATAGTTTGAGATAACCATTGAAAAGTAGTAGGGGGTATTGGATCCTTCCATTTAAGCAAAATGGATCGTTTGGCCATTAATGTAACAAAGGCAATCATACGGTTAGCGGAGGCAGATAGATGGCCAGATTCTATCCTTGGTAAACCAAAAATTGCAGTGATAGGATGAGGTTGTAAATCAATCTTCAATACATTTGAAATAATGTTAAAAATATCTTTCTAATATTTTTCCAAAAGAGGACAGGACCAAAACATATGTGTCAAAGAAGCCACATTCAATTTACATCTGTCACATATAGGATTTATATGTTGATAAAAACGAGCTGGCTTATCTTTTGACATATGGGTCCTGTGAACTACCTTAAACTGTATCAAAGAATGTCTGGCACACATTGAAGATGTATTAACTAAATGAAGAATTTTCTTCCAAGTCTCTGTAGGTATAGATGTCTGGAGTTCACTTTCCCATTCATTCTTGATTTTGTCCAGTGGTTCTGAACGAATTTTTGTAATTAAATCATAAATTATTGCTATCAAGCCCTTCTGACAAGATTAAAACCAAAAATTTTTTCTGTAATTTCAGTTTTATAAGGTGTGGGAAAAGAGGGTATAGTAGCTTTTAAAAAATTCTAATTTGCAAGTATCAAAAAAAAGTGTGATCTAGGCAAATTGTATTTGTTAGACAATTGTTCAAAAGATGAAAAACAGTTATCAATGAATAAATCATGAAAACATACTATTCCCTTCCTTTTCCATATGGAAAAAGCTGAGTCAACTCTGGATGGATAAAAGAAAAAATTAGATTGAATGGGACTTGATAGATTAAATTTATTCAATCCAAAAAATTTATGAAATTGGAACCCATATTTGTATGTTTAACAATTGGGTTAATCATATGTTTACTTAATTTGGTAAGTGCAAAAGGGAGTGGAGCTCCTAAAATAGAAACTAATGAAAATTCAAGTACTGATTGGGATTCAAGGTGTACCCATTTGGGGCATTGAATTACATCTGAATCTTGTGTCCAAAAAATTAAATATCTAATATTGATTGCCCAATAATACAATCTAAAGTTAGGCAAGGCCATACCACCATCCTTTTTTAGTCTTTGTAAATATTTCTTACTTAGCCTTGGGTTTTTATTCTGCCAAATATATGAAAGAATTTTAGAATCAATAGTGTCAAAAAAAGATTTCGGATTGTTTCTCAGTTCTGAATGACCACCCCTTATTTAGAGACTACCATCCCTGGTGCTAGTCTCCCAAGGGAAACATCATCTCCATATCTACCCTGTCGAGCCTAATAAAAAAAAGTGTACATTTCAATGAAAATACCTCCTTTGTTGTAAACTTCTCTATAGGTCCAGTCTGCTTAATCTCTCCTCATATGACAACTTTCCCCATCCCCACCCCTCCCCACTACCATCTTGCCTCCTAAAAATCATTTGGTGAACTTTGCCTATAATCCCTCTATCACAAGCATGCCTTTCCTCAGGTAGGGAAACCAGATCTGTACACAATATTCCAGATGCATTCTCATCAGGGCCCAGTATAATTTGAGCAAGGTTACGCCAGTGCTCAAGTTAGCTTGCAGTAAAGGTTAGAACACCATTTGCCTTCCTAATTACTTTCTGTACCGACCCATGTGTTAACTTTCAGTGATTTGTGAACAAGGACACCAATACCTTTTCATCTTTAACCATTTGAAAAATACTCTGTTTTCTACTTTTTTACCAAAGGGACTGACCTCACATTTTTCCACACAGTACTTTATCTGCCATATCCTTGCTCATAAACTTAACTTGGCAATATATCCCTGAAGCCTCTCAGCATCCTCCTTGCAACCCATGCTGGCATCATTATTGTATCATGAGCAAACTTAACTAAATTACACTTACCAAGTTATTGACTTAGGTGGTGATCCTGGAGTATCCCACTAGTCACAGCCTCCCAATTCATAAATAACCCATTTATTTCCACTCCCTGTTTTGGTATTTAGTAATTATGTATATCTCCTATGAATTTTCATCAATTATCAAAGTAAATCTCAATCTCCCCGATCTCCCACTATGAATTTAACCTCAATCATCTGTGCCATCATCTTTGGGAATTCAGTTGTCCTCAGTGCCTTGAGTTGCAATCCCAAGATATGTGCACCTAATCTCAGCTAACATTGGAATGTCAGTGTCCAACTGAGGGAGTCTTTCAGATAAGATGTTGCACCAGCCCTCTCAGATGGATGGAAAGATTCGGTGAGTTACTTGAAGACCAGGGGTAGTCACCTGAATGTCCTAGTCAATATTTATTCCTCAACAACATAACTATTATCTGATTTTTTTTTGTTGTTGTGTCTGGGACAGTTAGAATCATGGATAGAGTTCTGTTTTTGCATAATCTCCAACATTGGCTGTGAGATGCTCTGGGGATGGCCAGAGATAATGACTGGTGCTATATAAATGCAGGAGATTAGAAATTCTTCTGCCTTCATGTGCAGAAATGGCATTGCTGGAAGGAGCTATGCTTGTTTTGAGCTGTGGTTTTCTATTGGGCTCCCCATGCAAATCACATCTGCATTTTGAAAATGTCGCATCTTGATTTCTCTATTAATGTACTGTACATGAAGTGCTTATTGTCTTATGCATATTTCTCAACTCAATCTTGCATTAATTTATGCCAAGGCTGCTGCTCCTGGGGAACTGACAACTTTTTGTATCACTTGCAAGTCATCCTGGAGTTCCTTCAACTGCAATGAATTTTTAACTGGGGGTGGTGAGTGAGCCCCCAAGTTCAGTCACAGGGACTTGAATATTCTAATGGATGAGGAGAAGGAAAGTGCTTCATACTCAGGTATCTGGAAACCTTTTCTTGTCACCCATGCAGTAATGAAGTGGCATTGGAGGGTGAGAACAGAAGTAGCCACCAGAGGCGAATCTCTGGTTTTAGGAAAATCTCCCAAGGCTTGTTTGGTTAAGACTAGTGTTGAAATTCTTAAAACCCTTCTGTCTATAGCAGTACTGTAATACACAATCACTTCCACTGCAGCACTGACACATCACTGTCTCGTTCTTTCACATGCGCACACACACACACACATGCACACTTCTTGGATTTCTCTTTGTCCCATTGCACTGTGTGTTCTACCACACACACATTGTGTGAGTGTTTCTCTTACCAGTGCTCTCCCCTCACCATGACCATGTTTATCAGCTTATCATTGTAGATAAGATAAGATATCTTTATTAGTCACATGTATATCGAAACACACAGTGAAATGCATCTTTGTGTAGAGTGTTCTGGGGGCAGCCCGCAAATGTTGCCACATTTCCGGCGCCAACATAGCATGCCCACAACTTCCTAACCCGTACGTCTTTGGAATGTGGGAGGAAACCGGAGCACCTGGAGGAAACCCATGCAGACATGAGGAGAACATACAAACTCCTTACAGACAGGGACCAGAATTGAACCCGGGTCGCTGGCGCTGTAATAGCGTTGTGCTAGCCACTACACTACCACGGGGGATCCCAAATGGCTAGTATCTAAACCCTCCACATTACCCATTGTGAAGAGTCTGACAAGGAAAAGAAGGACCCCATCCCCAACAGTGCAGAGGATCCACAATTCTACCTCCAGCAAAGAACAAATATCCAAGGGTGAAGCCAGTGGTGATAGAAATCTATCATTGTCGACATCAGACACTGGCCACACACTAGTGCTGGACTACTCTGCCTATAGAGGTGAAAGTTACTATCACCTTGAACATTCACATCATTCCATGCAGCATCTGCAGATCTATACTATATATTGCACTTGTGCTTTTTATGACAGATTCAGAGTTCTTTGTGCTTGGAACTTTTAGTGTCCTTTGGTGATGCAAAAAATTGGAAATAAAACTTTAATGAGCTTGGCTCTACGTGTGATTCCAGTCCCACTAAAACAAGGTTGATTCTGAAATGGCCCAGCCTCATTTTAGCAAACCACAAGCAGGTCAAGATAACTCTCAGAACTGATGACAAATGCAGATCTTTCCACTGCTGTCTAAATACCAAGGGATTTTTAAATATTAAGGTGAATATTTGATTGTACCTAAATCCTCTCTTCTTCCTCCTCTTCTCTCTCGTAGGCAGTGAGTTACTGAATATCCTCTGGTATCTTTATTGAGACAGTGAGCCTGGATTACACTGCACTGACAAGTCAGCAAATGTGGTCTTCAGGCCATATGCAGGAAGGGTAGAAATCTATTGAAGCCAGCTTTGCCATTTAGTTTGCCATGACTTTTTATATTCCAAGTCTCCATCTTCGCCATATTATTTAAACCATTACTTCCAAGAGAAACATCACTCTCTGAACTTCATAATGATTTCACTGTGTTAGTCTCCTAGGCATACTCTTGAAAACTCTTTGTGTAAGAGCTTCTTCTCTGGATCCTGAGGAGGAGTGGGATATTTTGCAGATCCAAAACACCGAAGCCAAATTATTATCTTTCCCCTTTCAGCCTTTACATTTCAAAAGCCATGTGTATCAAGGTAATGTACTTCTATTTTATAAATCCTCCCTCAGTATAAACTATCACTAAAAGTGAGAAAACTGAGGCAATATACTTGAAGAGAAAGAAGCAGATACAATTCATATATAACAATTCTTTATTTATCTGTAAACAATACTATTCAATTTAAAACAAATAAATGAATTAGTAAAATGGTTCAGTATTAAATATGAAGCACTATTATAGTAAAGTTAAAATTTATCAGTCTACAATAGTCAAGAGATGTACTTTCCCTCAAGCATTCTGAAAAAATTATTTTAAAAGTTTATTATGAGAATTAAATAGACTTTAAAGGTATGAATGTAAATTCAAGTTTTTCAATCATATTTCCTGTATTATGTAATTATAGTATACTCTCTCCTCTGTTGAAAATATTGCTTGTGATTTGGCTTCATTTCCATATATACAGTCTGATACCCCACCTAGGTAACTATGCTTTTTTTTGGGGAACTGAAGCCAAATTATTTCCTTCCCTGTTCTGTCCTATATTCCCAAAATAAACTAGATGGAGTACTGTATTCAAATCAAATAATCACAGAGGTTTCTTTAACTACAATACCTTGAAATGTGTATTTCTTTAAAAAAAATTAAATTTTAGAAGGTTCCCAAGGAGAAGAATCTTTCCTATTTGTCACAAATGTCCTTGGAACAAAGTAAAAGTATTTCTGAAAAATTAAGTTTTTAACTATGTTTCTAGAATACCTTTAATTGATATATGTTGAACAAAGTTTTCTAAACTATTGTGGGCTGTGACGTCCGAACATTGGCGTCAATTGTCACTGTTCATCTGGCATAACCACTTTTGGGCGCTTGGCTCGTATCTGGCAGGGAGAAAACAATTCACCATATTATTAATGCCAATAATAATCCATTTTCTACTCACTTATGAGCAAAATTTATCCTTCAAATATTATCACTGAAACAGATTATCAGATCTTGATGAGTTTGCATGCAACTTTCAATTTACCTCAGCCTCTGTGTCCACTTTGTCTAAGTTTGGTCTCCAGACACCAGACCCAAAATCATTGAATGGAGGATTCTTGTCCAGGCTGTATCTTCCTCTTCTCCTCCCTAGTACTTTGCCAGTATTTGGTGCCGAGGTCCCTGTAATAATATCTGGAGGATGGGGGTGGGAGAGGAAAAGCAGATGACACAATAACAACTTTAGCACAGAATCCATACAGTGTGAGCCGAGTTCAGTGAGTGGAGTTTTGCTTCCAAATGTAGCAAGATTTTATCAGTGAGAGAAATAGGTGATGATATACTATAACTAGGGAAGATTGAAATCCTCCCAAATACCATTTATTCTAACAGAATTAATAACTCTGTCCACTTGTTTGCAAGCAGCACTGGTGATCTAAAGCAGAGGTGTTTTCGCTTTTTAAATGAAAGCCCCACTTTTCCATACTCAGTAAAATGGCAACTGGCTCCCACTTCCATCTTTCCCCATAAACGATTACTGCCATTACAGACACCTCATTTTAAGGTGTTGAGAATATACTGGGGATTGTCAGGGATTCCTGGCAACCATATGGTGAGGGCAGCTGTCATGCAAAGTATATTTTAATTTATTTTGGCATTCTAACTAAATTACCTCAATATAATTAAATCTACACAGATACCTTTGTAATCTTTGCCTACTCCCTCACCTGAGGGAGACACACACCTCAGGTTGGGAATAATTGATATAAAGGATTAAGGAGGATCCTCCATGTAACCAGTTGGGCCTCCATCTATTGGATAGAGGCCCCAATTCCTGACCAACCTTGGAGACAATCCAAAGTTGCTTTACCTGAGAAATCACCTGTAACTATTGGCTTAATGTGGCATGTATCCAAATATTTGAATCGGCCTGAGCTCCTCATTAAAAGCTGCAGCTAAACAATATTAAGAAAATGACACATTCTAACAAGAGGTGAGGCACTTAGGCAAAAAGACAAAATTGACAGACGATAAAATATTTTCATATAAAGTCACATGCTATGAGAACATCTGTATGAAAGGAAAAACATTAAATTATTTTCTGCATGTTAAAGTCAAGTGGTCACACACCTGTTTGTGGAAACCTGAAATACTCTTCATCGATTGAGTACCACTTGCGTGGAGTGCCAGGGTCTAAATGCCTGAGGAGAAGGAGAAGACCAGATTTTTAAATTAATTTATTTAGTTCATTTCCAGGATATTGGTGCTGCTGTTAAGGCCAGCATTTTACTGTCTATCCTTCATTGCCCTTGAAAATGTGTGAGCCAATTTTTCATTGGACTGCTATAGCCCATGATGTAAAGATACCTGTAGTGTACTTTGGGAGGGGAGTTCAAAGATTTTGGCCTAGTGATGATAAAAAATGTAAATATGTTTTAAAACCTTTATGGTATCTGATTTGAAGAGGACCTGGTAATAATGTTCCCTTGTGCCTGCTGCCTATGTTCTACTTGGTGATGAAGGTGATGAGGCAGAAGCCTTAGTGAGTTGCTGCCTTATACTCTGAAGGCAGTACTCACTGCCTAGGTGCATCAGTGATGGCGGTAGTGGATTTTTAAGTTATGGATGGAATGCAGATCAAATAGATGTTTTCAACCATCTTGAGTGCTGGAGCTGCATCATTTAAGTAAAGGGCATTCCAAAACATGCTTATGCATGTGGGAGAGAATTTGGGAAGTCAGGAGGCAAGTCGCTCCCTACAGAATATTTGGCCACTAACTTGACCTAGGAGCAATGGAATTAATGTGGCCGATCAGTTATGTTTCTGGTCAATGGTAACCAGAAGTCTGGTGCTGTGGTTTGATGACAAAGGTACTGTTGAAAGCCAAAAGAAGGTTGTTGCATGTGAAGACTGGCTGGCACATGTAAATATTACTTGCCCAAGCCTGTCCAGGTCTTCCTGTAAGCATGCACAAACTGCTGAGGTATACAAGGAACCTATGAATGTAGCTAAAAAATAATGAAATAACCAAAGAGCACAACATCTGACTTTATGACAGAAGGTCATCAGTGAAGCAACTGAAAGTAATTGAGCATAGGACACAGCCTGTTGAACTCCTGCAGTAGTATCCATGGTCTCCACTTCTTGCAATGACAGGAGGCTGTGGCAGATATCTTGAGCCTTGTGAATGGTAATAGATCTGAGCCTCAACTTCAGTGGGCCAAGCTAAGAGGGATACTTGGTGTAAAGGGAGTTTACTCTCTTATTTAACCAGTGCTGTATCTAAATTGGGAGGACTTAATGGATAACTGAAACAGAATTTTTTCCAAACCCCTGGCATTGAAAGTTCTCATATCATTTAGAGTTCAGCACAAGAAAGCTCACGCTTAATAAATACCTGTTTCTATTTCTCCGACAGTATACAATGACAGTGATGATGACTATTAGGAGAAGCAGAGCACCTGCTAACACACCAAACAGCACACCATAGAATCCTGAGCTCCTTATGGACATTTCACAGTTTTTCCCCATATATTGGTAAAATGTGTTGTGAAAACATCTGCCAAAAGAATAAAAACTGATGAGGTGACCAATTGTAGATGAGATGTCCAATGAACAAAACACCATCTTAGTAACTCACCAGGGACATCTAAAACCAGCAACAGAGTAAGTAAATAAAGAGTCATCGGGGTCAATATATCAGGGCCTCATCTGGTGTCTTACATAAACAAGAAATGCTGCTCATTTTAAAATATTCTGTTAGTTAGCAAAACTCAGAGAGTGCAATGGTTAGGGTATCACAACCAGCTGCGTTATACAAGCTAGATGTACAGTATGTCTAAGTGGTAGCATTTCTGCATTTGAAAGTTATGTTTTAATGGTCACACTCCAAAACTTAAACACATAATCCAAACTGACATTTCAGTGCAGTTCTGAGTAGTGTTGCATTTTCAGTGGATCAGCACCATCAGTGCGACATGGTCAGGTGGGCAGTACTGAGGGAATGCTGCTCAGGGGGGCATACAAACATAAAGAATGTATCCATCTCTGCCTTAAAAATATTCAAAGACTCTGCTTCCACCAGCCTTTGAGGAAGAGAACTTCAAAGACCCAAAATCCTCTTGAGAAAAATTATTTCTCCTCAGCCATTTCTTAAATGGACAAAACCCTAATTTTAAAGTGTGATCCCTAGTTCTAGATTCTCCCATAGAGGAAACATCTCCGCAACCTCTCTGTCAAAACCCCTCATGATCTGATGTTTCAATTGTCCCCTCTCACTTTTCTAAACTGCAGTAGATGCAAACCTAGTTTGTCCAACCTTTCCTCATCCGACTACCCGCCCATTCGAGGCATCAGTCTAATAAGCTCTCTTTGTATTGCTTCCAGTGCATTAACATCCATCCCTATGAGTAGGGAGATGGATATTGTGTATGTTACTCTCACCAGTGCCCTATATAATTGAAGTGCAACCTTCCTATTGTATTTACTTCCCCTGACAGTAAATGATAATATTATCACCTTTCCTAATCACTTACTGTGCTTGCATATTAGCTGTCTGCAAGTTGTACTGCCTGCAAATCTGCCTGCAAGAGGCTACCCCCTGCACCTCAGAGCTCTGCTATCTCTCACAACTTAAATAACACACTTCTTGTTTATATTTTATTTTTTATTCTTCCTTACAAAATGGACAGTTTCACATATTCCCATATTATACACCATTTACCAAATCTTTGCCCACTCACTTAACTTGTGTATATCCCTTTGTAGCCTCCTTCCACCCTCCTCTTCACAACTTTGTTTTCTTGTGTGTCTTTGTGTCATCAGCAAATTTAGCAAACATGTCTTCTCTGCCTTCATCCAAACTATTTATATAAATTAGAAAAAAAGTTGAGGTCCCAGGACAGATCTCTGTGGTACACCACTCACTGCATCTTGAAACCAGAAAAAGACACATTATGTCTCCTGTTAGCCCGCCAATTTTCTGTCCAGGCTAATGTTACCTCCTAGGGCATGAGCTTTCATTTTCTACAATAACCTTTGATGTGGCATCTGATCAAATGTCTTCTGGAAGTCAAAGTATAATGTTTATTTTAAGCATTTTAGTATTTAAATAAAGGTTCACCTTCACTTACAGTATGTATTACGCCTTCGGAGAACCTCAATAAATTTGTTGACCATGATTTCCTTTTCACAAAGCTATGTTGACTTTGCCTGATGGCCCTGTTAATAATGATTTCTAACATTTTCCAATGATAGATGTTAACTAATTGAATAGTTTCTCTGCTTTCTGTCTCACTTTTTCAAATAAAGGAGCTATATTTGTTTTTTTTCCCCAATCTAGTGGAACCATTTCTGAAATTTTGGAAAATTAAAACACTTTCAGAGGGGCAGTGCTGCAGGAATACTGCTTTGTCATCTGGGTAGTAGTGTGTGGAAACATTGTGCTGTTAGAGGATTGATCTAACAGCATCCGCAGTTTTTTTTTATTTTCAGGGAGGTACAGTAGTCATTTATGAAGGCATTAGTATCTCAAACTTGACTGTAAGAGGATTTGAGTACAAGAGTAAGTATGTCTTACAAGATTTATATGGGGAATTTGTGAGCGCACACCTGGAATATTATGTGCAAGTTTAATCTCTTTGCCTACAAAAGAATATACTTGCTGTGGAGGAAGCACAGTGAAGATTCAGCAGACTGGTTCCTGGGATGACAAATCTATCATGTGAGTATGCTACAATTTTGTTCTTTAGAGTTCAGAAGAATGATAGGGGACTTCATTAAAAGATACAAAATTCTTAGATGGCACAATAAGGTAGATATGGGGAGAATGATTCCCTTAGCTGAGGAATCGAGAAATATGGGTCGTAGTCTCAAAAAAGAAGGTAAGCCATTTAGGATTGAGGTGAGGAGAAATATCTCTTCATCTCAGTTCTGAGTGATGAATCTTTGGAATTCTCTACCTGTAGGGCTGTGGAGGCTCAGTCATTGATTGTATTCAAAATAAAAATTGACAGGTTTCTGGACATTAAAGGAATTAGGGGATATATTCAAGGGGAAGGAAAATGGTATTGAGTAGAAGATCAGCAATGATCTTATTGAATGGTGGAGCAGATTCAAGGAATCAAATAGTCTAGAGTCAGAGAGCTATACAGCACGGAAAAAGGCCTTTCGGCCCAACTCATCTACTCATACTTCTATTTCTTATGCTCTTATTATTTTCTTCTAAGGGTGCCATGTATTTAGATTACTGGCAAAATTTCTTACCTGCCAGGAATCTAAATACTGCTCGTTTGTTAATGACCTCAGCTGGAGTATGAGTGCATGTTGAAACAGCATCTGTGGTTTCCCGATAGGTTATGTCTGAAGCCGTCATTGGCTTTGTAAGTTCATGAAACTACCTATGCACTATCTAGTTTGTATGGGAAAAATAGGGTTCTTCATCAGATGCTGAAGGGTACACAGGACCATTTGAATTGTACCCTAGAAAGAGTCAGCCCATCAGGAGAGTGGAACAAAGCAATATACAAATGTTACTTACTCACACGTGGGGCCATTAACCTGATTAAAACACTTTCCTCTCCTGTGACAGAAGTCAAGGTATCTTTTGCAGGGTCCTTCACAAACACAATAATTCCCATTGCTGCAGCTGGCTGTGTAATCGTGAAAATGGATCTCACATGTAAAATTCAAGTCTCTGATACCTAAGAAAATTGATAGGTATGTAAAATAAAAGTGTCAAGAGTTTGGACATTTTGAACATTTGACACATGTAGTTTCTCCATTGGATGAATAGTCACAATCCAACTCATTACTGAGAGATCCAAATGGGGTCAGAGGCCATGGAGCAGAGCACCACCTTGGCTGGAAGGAGTAGAAAGAAAGACTAGGTAGATTAATGGCCGATGGTTGATTGAGACCAGGATAGTTCTTGTCCTTAATGGTATATTCCTTTAGCTCAGAGCTGGTTCCAAGGACAACGCCTGACCTGAGTGGTCATTCTTCATGTGTAAGCAAATGCAGTGACCATTAGATGGTCAACTTGTGGCGTGTTCTGGGAACCTATTGACTTGTACTGTTACCTGGGCCATGAACTTAAGGAGCAGAATGGAGAAGGAAAGGATAAAAGGTAAATTGGTAAATTGGTTTATTATTGTCACATGTACTGAGGTAGTGTGAAAAACTTTGTTTTGCATGCCATCCATACAGATCATTTCATTGCAACAATGCATTGAGGTAGTACAAGGGAAAATAATAACAGAATGCAGAATAAAGTGTTATAGTTACAGAGAAAGTGCAGTGCAGGCAGACAATAAGGTGCAACGCTATTTGATTGTGAGGTCAAGAGTCCATCTATTGTAGTAGGAGACCGTTCAATAGTCTTATAACAGTGGGATAGAGGCTGTGCTTGAGCCTGGTGGTATGTGCTTTCAGGCTTTTGTATCTTCTGCCTGAATTCAATGAGTGAGTTATTGTGCAGAACATTTCAGTCAATGTAGTACTTACTTTTAACTAATGGAACTGGAGTATCAACATGAGTGATTGCCATGTTGCCAACACCCAACTGATCACTGAGGTTTTTCAGAGTAGCTGTATTATTAAAAATAACAAGTAGTGATTTTGCTAAATGTTTGTTTAAATAGTTTATTTCAGTCTGATTGTTGGTGTAGTTATAGAGTCCATTGCTCTTTGCGATAATGCTTCCTTTCCTGTGGAGAAAAATAATGCAGGGTTAATTTTTGATATCTATACACCTCCATGATATGTACAAGACACAGGCAAACTGCCTTAGAGAACAACATAACATCCCAAGACACAGTAATGAAAGGACAACTCAAGCACATATGTATCAAGTGAAAGCAAAAGGGCTACCCTGAGTCACTATTCCAACATAACACACACATGTTGGACAAGGGCACACAACAGCCAGTGGCGAAGGAGAAGCACAGAAAATGCCAGAGGTACTCAACAGTTCAGGCAACATCTGGTGAGGGAGAAAAATAGTTAGTATTTCAGATTGATGGCCTTTGGAAACATAGTCAGAGTTCTGATATAGAAGACTGGGTAGTCATTAAAGAAGCTATTAGATTGTGTGGGGAGAGATCATTGCTGTGAATGGAAGGGTGAGCCAGGTAGGTTGAATGGCCAAATCACATCAGTACTGATCTTTGTGTAGTATGCTCAGTGATAACAGGCTCAGGTTTTAGGTTCAAATCATGTTCCTTAGAGAAACACTTATTTCAGGCTGTCACTTTGCACAGTACAGAAGGATTGCAGCACTTTTAGAGACACCTTCTTACAGTTGAAATAAACTGAGACCTCATCTGCCCTCTCACATGGACATAAAAGATCCCATGCTACTGTTCTAAGGAAGAACAGTGAACTTCACAGTCTGCTGACCAATATTTATCCCTTAAACAACATCACTAAAACAATTTGTCAATACTAAAGTTTGTGGGACCTTGCCAAATTCAAATTGACTACCATGTCTTTTATGTCATGACAATGATTATATTTTAATTGTTCCTCATTTGCTATAAAGAGATTTGGAACAAATTGAATCATGGAAGGTCCTATATAAATTCTTTCATCTCCTTCCCATTTTATTTCCACCGACCCTAGACTCCTTCTATACCAACATGTGCTGCTTATGTGATCACTGAGCACAATATAGATTTATCTAATGTATATACAAGGGACTAGCAGGAGTTATCAGGTTCTGATCAGGAAGCCTGGCTGATTCCTTCCTAAACAGTTCAAAGCACAAAGGCTGATTGTCCCAAATTATTGCAGCAGGACCAATATTAACAAAATTGCACATATGATCAAATCTACACCTTCTGGTGTGTAAAGTGTGTGACCAACTTTCTTCGCCAACTGAGACAGGAACCTGGATAAACATCTCAAAGTCAAGTCTCTGACTATATTAAACAACTGTGCTGTTAAACTTCCAAGTATTCATGATTTAGTTAACCCCTGGGAATTCCTGAATCTAAGAACTGATTGGCGGAAAAGTTGAATGGAATTTCTGTTTCATAGGTGCTTTATTAAAACATACCGGAGTTCAGTAATTGTCACTTTGTAAAAGTTCTCTGGTGAGGCCTTTTTGTATAGTGGGGTCAGCTGGAAGAAACAAAGAAGGAAATTAATTCAAATAAAGCTATGACTGGTTCATAAAATTGCAGATATAGCTAGGAATATGATCTATGACTGAATTTCAAAACAAATATAGATCGAATGTGGAGACCTGGTAGGTGTTTACTGTGCAGCAGTTGAGGAATTCAGGAGATTTATATGTGGAATAATGGATGCCTGGAAGTGAGTTATGGATGGAATTTAACTGAGTGTTTCAGGTGATTTTTGGACACAAAATTGGCTTGGTGGTTGGAGTCAGAGGGTGGTAGTGGAGGGTTGTTTTTCTGATTGGAAGCCTGTGACCAGAGGTGTGCCACCAGGATCAGTGCTGGGACTGCTGTTACTTGTCATTGATACGAACAATTTGGATGAGAATGCAGTTGGCATGGTAAGTTTGTGGAAGACACCAAAATTGGTGGTATAGTGGGCAGTGAAGATCTAGATCAACTGGGGAAGTGGGTGAAAGAACAGCAGATGGAATTTAACTCAGACAAGTGAGAAGTGTTGCACTTTGGTAACTTAAACTTGGGCAGGACTTACACTGTAAATGGCAGGGCTCTGTAGAGTGTTGTAGAACAGAGAGATCGAAGGGTACATGTATGCAGTTCCCCGAAAGTGGTGACACAGGTAAACAAGGTGGTTAAGAAAGAACACTTGCCTTTATAGGTCAGGGCACTGAGTGCAGGAGTTGGAACATTATGTTGAAACTATACAAAATGTTGGTGAGACCACACTTGGAAAATTGTGTGCAGTTCTGGTCACACAGCTTTAGGGAGGATGTCATTAAGCTGGAAAGGTTTCAGAAAATATTGACAAGGATGTTACTGGGACTGGAGGGCTTGAGTTATAAGGAGAGACTGATAGGTAGGGACTTTTTTCCCTGGAGTATAGGAGGCTGAGGGGTGACCTTATAAAGATTTATTAAATCATTTAGGTGCATAGATAAGGTGAATGGACACAGTCCTTTTTCCAGGTTAGGGGAGTCTAAAACTAGAGGGCATAGGTTTAAAGTGAGAGGGGAAAGAGTTAAAAGGGACCCGAGGGGCAGGTTTTCACACAGAGGATGGTGGGTATATGAATGAACTGCCAGAGGAAGTGGTAGAGTGGGTGTAATTATAATGTTTAAAAGACATTTAAACAGCTGCATGGATAGGAAGGGTTTAGAGAGATATGGACCAAATGCAGGCAAATGGGACTAGCTTGGGTAGACAGCTTGGTCAGCGCTGATAAATTGGGCTAAAGGGCCTGTTTCCATGCTGTATAATTCTGTGATTCTATGACTCTAATGTATAGTACAACAGATACCCAAGAATGAGTCACAACACCACCAATTAATGAATATTCAGGTTTCTGAGATGACAAATGAAGACAGAAAATGCTGGAAATTCCCAGCACATCAGGCAGCATCTGTGGGAGAGATAAACTTTTAGGTTGGTGACCTTTTATCAGAATTGGGAAGAGTTAGGAAAGAAACTAATTTTAAATTGCGGGGGGGGGGGGGGGTGGGGGGGGGAGGGTTAGAGAGATCAAAATTGAAGGGAACAGAAAGCTGGAGAGATGAAGTGACTTAAATAGTGTTAGTACCAGCTGAAAGAGGGTGGGATAGGCCAGTGAATAACAAAATCTGTGCATCGAAGTATGAAATCTGAAGTATCAATAAGGAGAGAAAAAAATCCTTGAATACTGAAATTGTGAGATACACAACTGAAAAGGCAGATTACCTGAAATTGATGAATTCACTGTTAAGCACAAAGAGTTGCAATGTAGTAAACTGGAATATGAGGTGCTGTATCTTAAGCTTTTATTGACATTTATTGGAATAGTGAAATATGCTGAAGTCATAGAGATCAGAGTGGGAATGTGATGGAGAATTAATGTGACAGGCAACTGGAAAATCAGGGTCACACTTGTGGACTGAATTGAGGTGGTCTGCAAAGTAGTCAGTTAATCTGCACTTGATTTTGCCAATGTAGAGGATACAACATTGTGAGCATCAAATGTAACGTACAAAATTGGAAGAAATACAGGTAAATTGCTGCTTCAATGGAGAGAGTGCTTACATCCCTGAGGACAGGAAGAGGGAAGATGAATGGGTAGATGCAACACCTGCCTTTTGTGTCCCCACCTGCCATCATTCATGGACACAAACATTCCTCCCAGGTAAGCTGTGATTGAGTTGCACTTCCTCCATTTTAGTACACAGCGGTTGGTACTGACAATGTGGTTTCCTTTACATCAGAGAAACTAAATGCAGATAGAATGAACATTTTGCAGAACACCTGTGTTCATTCTACAAGGACATTACCCGGGGTCCCAGTTACCTAACACTTTAATTCTCCATCCCACTCACATTCTGACCTCCCTACCTTTGGCCTCTTGCACTTTTCCAAAGAAGCTCAACATAGACCCAAAAGATGGCATCTCATCTTCCAACTTGATTTAAAATGGAATTCAACGATTTCAGTTAGTCAGCCACTCCAGTATTGGATTTGACATTAAATCAACTTTCAATTTTTTTTAATCCTCTTGTGGTATTGATTTCATTCATCTCCTTCGATTTCCAGATCCTCCAAACATGTTTTTACATAATTTTACTACCCGCTTTCAGCTGAGACCATGACATGATTTCATTCAACCTCTCTGGTTCCCACTCTATCACAGATTTTCCGTTTGTTCTTTCTACTCTCCCCTTTTACTCTGCAGCTTAAAACTCATTACATTTTTACTTTTTTCCAGTTCTGATGATTATTGACCTGAAACATTAACTCTTTCTCTCTCCAGTTGCTGTCTGAACTGCTGAGCATTCCCAGCATTTTCTGATTTCGTTTTAGTTTTTCAGCATCTGCAGTATTTTGTTTTGGATGACTGACTACTTTCTAAACACAGAAATGACAGGTTTACTGACAGGCAAAAATTACAGGAGCTTGGGGAAGTTGACTTTCAGCTATTTATATTATGATGTAAAATTTAGTGATGATGGTTATTATTTCCGTTATTTATTCTAACTCAGAATGGAATCTTCAATGTGTTAATGTTCTGCCTTAGATCTGCCAGGTGTTTTTCTAAACAATGCAATACAATAAAGCCACTCGAGTTGAAACATTCACTTGATTATAAATTAATTTTTAGATATGCATTATATGTATATATTTGAAATATTGATGAATCTGAGGGCAGAATCTTTGACACCTAAACTGACCTCTTTAATTAATTTCTGAAGGAAAATGCCATATTCCACGCCTGAAGGGTCTTCCAACGTTTTGTTCCAGGTGCCATTTAACCAGAGTGTGAGAGTGACTATCCTTTTTGGTGTCCTTGGATCTGCAGCAGGAGAGGACCAGAAAAGGCACAGATCAACATAGAAATTGGAACATTGCCATGTGACTTCAATGCTTTTCTTAATTTTCTCCCCTTTCTCATGTTCCTGGTCATGTGATCAGTCATGTAAAATAAAATAGTGAGAAATCACCACAGGCAGATTCAGAAATCTAATTCTTCCAGTCCTGATATCCACAGATAACAATCAGAACAAGAGCATTAGCTCATTGTTTTCCCAAACTAATCCTAGGCATTAAGATCTAATTTGTAATCTTTCAATGTCCTGCTGTCTGAGATAGCAACCATCCCAGTCATCAGATTAACTACATTTTAATGTTGCAGTCAATCTTCAGGTATATTCTCAAAATATCAACATTTTAAAAATATTCAAATCCCATAATAGTATTGTGAACTTACTAGGTATAGCAATGGTGTGGTTATATCCATATTGACAGAGAGATCCGTAAGTAACACTTGGACATTGGCACACACAGTGATCTTTCGTTGTAGCACTAGAATTACAACTTCCTCCATTTAAACAGTGGCATTTGCTGCAATAGTCATCCACGGGACCCAAGGTAGATATTGTGGGTTTTGGATGTGAGGAAACTGGCAAAGAAGAATAGGCAGAACTGCTGGGAAGAATTTTAGTTGCAGTGGTTACAGTTCTCAATGGTACGTTTCTTGACGATGCTACTTCAGTTGTTGAATGGGGTTCTGATGACGCTGCAGTTGTCCTTGATGCTTTGGTAGATAGTGAATACATTTCTGATGAAGATTCGGAAACCAATGAAAATGATGAGGATGTAAGGTGGGATACAGCAGGAGACACAGTTACTGAGGAAACTCGTGTCGATCGTTGAGGGACATTGGTTGCAAATTCAGTGCTTGATGATCCAAGTGATATTGGATGTGTTTGCGTTGTTGTTGGAAAGGTTTCTGCTGATGACTGAGATACCAAAGATAATATTGTTGTTGTTAACTCTGATTCTGATGGGGTCACAGTCACTGCCGAAACTGTTGTTGTTCTTGGAAAAGTTGTAGTTGTAAGCTTATTTGAAGAGGACTCCTGTAAAATTGTTTGATGTGTTTCTGATGAGGAGGTAGTGATCGAAGATACTTCTGTTGTCAGATGGCTTTCTGATGATGATTCAGTTGTCGATGAAACTATCGATGATGTGGAGTATGTTTCTGTTGAGGACTCGATTAGCAGTGTTGAAGTGGCTGTTGTTGTCACTGAGGTTTGTGCTGTTAAATGTGTTTCTGATGGCAATGTAGTTTCTGTGGAGGCTTGTGTGGACTTTGGATGTGCTGAGGTGAAAGGTTCCCGGGTAGTTGTTTCAGTTGAGGAATCGGTGGTTGATGATTCTTCTGTTGTTGGACGTGATTCAGACGAAGATTCGGTGGTAGATGTGACTTGCGTTGATTCAGAGAAGATTGCCGCTGAGCTCTCAGTTACCAAAGGGGATGTTGTTGCTGTTACATGGGTTTCTGAAGGGGACACAGTTTCTGAGGAAATTTGTGTTGTGCTTGGATGGGTTTGTGTTGACTGCATTGTTCTTGATGATTCATGTGTTGTCGGATGTGTTTCTGAAGAGGACGTTGTGGTCGTAGATACCTCCGATATTGGATGGGTTTGTGATGAAGATTCAGTTGTCACTGATGTTTCTGTTGTTGGATGTGCTTGTGATGAGGACGCGGTAATCATAGATACTTCTGTTGTCGGATGGCTTTCTGACGATGACTGAATTTTCGATGAAACTACCGTCGATGTGGAGGACTCAGTTACCAGGGATAAAGTTGCCGTTGTTAAATGCGTTTCTGACGGCGACATAGTTTCAGACGAGGCTTCTGTTGTATTCTGGTGGGTTTGTGTTGGCAATTCTGTACTTGGTGATTCCTGCGATGTTGGCTGTGTTTCTGCTGAGGCCAGTGTTGTTGATGTTGCTTGTCTGCTTTCGGGTGTTTTTGATGAATATTCTGTTGAGGATGTCTCTTCAGTTTTGCTTGGATATGTTCCTGATGGTGTCTCAGTCACTGCTGAGGTTGGTGTTGCTAAATGTGTTTCTGATGGCAATATAGTTTCAGTCGAGGCCAATGCTGTCTTCAGATGTGCTGAGGTAGAAGGTTCCTGGGTGCGATGTGTTTCAGTTGAGGAGACAGTGATCGATGATTCTTCTGTTGTGGGATGTGATTCAGATGAAGATTCGGTGGTAGATGTGACTTGCGTTGATTCAGAGTAGACTGCCGCTGAGCTCTCAGTTACGGAAGGCAAGGTTGTTGCTGTTACATGGGTTTCTGATGGGGACACACTTTCTGAGGTCATTGTTGTTGTGCTTGGATGGGTTTGTGTTGACTGCTCTGTTCTTGCTGATTCATGTGTTGTTGGCCGTGTTTCTGAAGAGGACGTTGTGGTTGTGGATATCTCCGATATTGGATGGGTTTGTGATGAGGGTTCAGTTGTGACTAATGCTTCTGTTGATGGTGAAGTTGTTTCTGATGTTAGCTGAGTAACCGCTGAAAGTGATGAGGAAGTGAGGTGTGATTCAGCTGGAGACACAGTTGCTGATGAAGCTTGAGTTGAACTTGGATGGACTTGTTTTGTTTGTTCTGTCCTAGAGGATTCCAGTGTTGTTGGATGTGTTTCTGATGAAGGCTTGCTTGCTGATGATATGAGCGTTGTTGGTTGATAGGTCTCTGCTGTGGACTGAGTTGCCATTGATAATGGTGTCGTTGTGGAATGTATTTCTGATGGGGAAACAGTCACTGATGAAACTTCTGTTGTGCTTGGATAGGTTTGTGTTGAAAGTTCTATTCTTGGTGATTCGTGGGTTTTTGTCAGTGTTTCTGGAGAGGACCTGGTGATTGCAGATGCTTCTGTTGATGGATGTGTTTCTGACGAGGACGTGGTAATCGAAGATACTTCTGTTGTCAGATGGCTTTCTGATGATGATTCAGTTGTCGATGAAACTATCGATGATGTGGAGTAGGTTTCTGTTGAGGACTCGATTAGCAGTGTTGAAGTGGCTGTTGTTGACACTGAGGTTTGTGCTGTTAAATGTGTTTCTGATGGCAATGTAGTTTCTGTGGAGGCTTGTGTGGACTTTGGATGTGCTGAGGTGAAAGGTTCCTGGGTAGTTGTTTCAGTTGAGGAATCGGTGGTTGATGATTCTTCTGTTGTTGGACGTGATTCAGATGAAGATTCGGTGGTAGATGTGATTTGCGTTGATTCAGAGAAGATTGCCGCTGAGCTCTCAGTTACCAAAGGAGATGTTGTTGCTGTTACATGGGTTTCTGAAGGGGACACAGATTCTGAGGATATTTGTGTTGTGCTTGGATGGGTTTGTGTTGACTGCATTGTTCTTGATGATTCATGTGTTGTCGGATGTGTTTCTGAAGAGGACGTTGTGGTCGTAGATACCTCCGATATTGGATGGGTTTGTGATGAAGATTCAGTTGTCACTGATGTTTCTGTTGTTGGATGTGCTTGTGATGAGGACGCGGTAATCATAGATACTTCTGTTGTCGGATGGTTTTCTGACGATGACTGAATTTTCGATGAAACTACCGTTAATGTGGAGGACTCAGTTACCAGGGATAAAGTTGCCGTTGTTAAATGTGTTTCTGACGGCGACATAGTTTCGGACGAGGCTTCTGTTGTATTCTGGTGGGTTTGTGTTGGCAATTCTGTACTTGGTGATTCCTGCGATGTTGGCTGTGTTTCTGCTGAGGCCAGTGTTGTTGATGTTGCCTGTCTTCTTTCGGGTGTTTTTGATGAATATTCTGTTGAGGATGTCTCTTCAGTTTTGCTTGGATATGTTCCTGATGGTGTCTCAGTCACTGCTGAGGTTGGTGTTGCTAAATGTGTTTCTGATGGCAATATAGTTTCAGTCGAGGCCATTGCTGTCTTCGGATGTGCTGAGGTAGAAGGTTCCTGGGTGCGATGTGTTTCAGTTGAGGAGACAGTGATCGATGATTCTTCTGTTGTGGGATGTGATTCAGATGAAGATTCGGTGGTAGATGTGACTTGCGTTGATTCAGAGTAGACTGCCGCTGAGCTCTCAGTTACGGAAAGCAAAGTTGTTGCTGTTACATGGGTTTCTGATGGGGACATACTTTCTGAGGTAATTTTTGTTGTGCTTGGATGGGTTTGTGTTGACTGCTCTGTTCTTGCTGATTCATGTGTTGTTGGATGTGTTTCTGAAGAGGACGTTGTGGTTGTGGATATCTCCGATATTGGATGGGTTTGTGATGAGGGTTCAGTTGTCACTAATGCTTCTGTTGATGGTGAATTTGTTTCTGATGTTAGCTGAGTAACCACTGAAAATGATGAGGAAGTGAGGTGTGATTCAGCTGGAGACACAGTTGCTGATGAAGCTTGAGTTGAACTTTGATGGACTTGTTTTGTTTGTTCTGTCCTAGAGGATTCCATTGTTGTTGGATGTGTTTCTGATGAAGGCTTGCTTGCTGATGATATGAGCGTTGTTGATTGATAGGTCTCTGCTGTGGACTGAGTTGCCATTGATAATGGTGTCGTTGTGGAATGTATTTCTGATGGGGAAACAGTCACTGATGAAACTTCTGTTGTGCTTGGATAGGTTTGTGTTGAAAGTTCTATTCTTGGTGATTCGTGGGTTTTTGTGAGTGTTTCTGGAGAGGACCTGGTGATTGCAGATGCTTCTGTTGATGGATGTGTTTCTGACGAGGATGTGGTAATCGAAGATACTTCTGTTGTCAGATGGCTTTCTGACGATGATTCTGTTGTCGATGAAACTATCGATGATGTGGAGTAGGTTTCTGTTGAGGACTCGATTAGCAGTGTTGAAGTGGCTGTTGTTGTCACTGAGGTTTGTGCTGTTAAATGTGTTTCTGATGGCAATGTAGTTTCTGTGGAGGCTTGTGTGGACTTTGGGTGTGCTGAGGTGAAAGGTTCCCGGGCAGTTGTTTCAGTTGAGGAATCGGTGGTTGATGATTCTTCTGTTGTTGGACGTGATTCAGACGAAGATTCGGTGGTATATGTGATTTGCGTTGATTCAGAGAAGATTGCCGCTGAGCTCTCAGTTACCAAAGGAGATGTTGTTGCTGTGACATGTGTTTCTGAAGGGGACACAGTTTCTGAGGATATTTGTGTTGTGCTTGGATGGGTTTGTGTTGACTGCATTGTTCTTGATGATACATGTGTTGTCGGATGTGTTTCTGAAGAGGACGTTGTGGTCGTAGATACCTCCGATATTGGATGGGTTTGTGATGAAGATTCAGTTGTCACTGATGTTTCTGTTGTTGGATGTGCTTGTGATGAGGACGCGGTAATCATAGATACTTCTGTTGTCGGATGGTTTTCTGACGATGACTGAATTTTCGATGAAACTACCGTCGATGTGGAGGACTCAGTTTCCAGGGATAAAGTTGCCGTTGTTAAATGTGTTTCTGACGGCGACATAGTTTCGGACGAGGCTTCTGTTGTATTCTGGTGGGTTTGTGTTGGCAATTCTGTACTTGGTGATTCCTGCGATGTTGGCTGTGTTTCTGCTGAGGCCAGTGTTGTTGATGTTGCTTGTCTTCTTTCGGGTGTTTTTGATGAATATTCTGTTGAGGATGTCTCTTCAGTTTTGCTTGGATATGTTCCTGATGGTGTCTCAGTCACTGCTGAGGTTGGTGTTGCTAAATGTGTTTCTGATGGCAATATAGTTTCAGTCGAGGCCATTGCTGTCTTCGGATGTGCTGAGGTAGAAGGTTCCTGGGTGCGATGTGTTTCAGTTGAGGAGACAGTGATCGATGATTCTTCTGTTGTGGGATGTGATTCAGATGAAGATTCGGTGGTAGATGTGACTTGCGTTGATTCAGAGTAGACTGCCGCTGAGCTCTCAGTTACGGAAGGCAAAGTTGTTGCTGTTACATGGGTTTCTGATGGGGACACACTTTCTGAGGTAATTGTTGTTGTGCTTGGATGGGTTTGTGTTGACTGCTCTGTTCTTGCTGATTCATGTGTTGTTGGATGTGTTTCTGAAGAGGACGTTGTGGTTGTGGATATCTC